>NC_057810.1:604516410-604522049 GCF_018294505.1 Triticum aestivum | reverse complement strand
ATGCAGGCGTGTATATGAACTGATCTCCCTACATATAGCCAGGTCGACTATAATTCATTTTCACCAAGCACCGATAGACTTACCTCGCTAGTTATGTCTCTCCTTTTCTTGGACACATGACGGTTGATCTTCCTATGTAGTTACACATGCTTACCACAACCATATCTTCTCCCCTCATCATCCTTGAATACCTCCCGACCCGTCTCTCACACGCACGTGCATAGACAGACAGACATCCCCCACCCTCTCTTATTGATATTGCACTCATACCCTCTGTTTGTCTAGCAGGCCTCTCCCACCATTTGTGAGACCCACTCCACCACCAACCCTCCGACGCTCTACCTTTGTCTTTTTCCCAACCTTATTCCTCTGCTACACATATCCATGGATGTCGATCGATCTCCCTCAATACATAGCTAGGTCTCTCTCCTTCCCCAAACATATACTAGTCGACCGGTCTCTACCCCCTCCCCCCACACACACACCGATAGTCGAACATTGTAGGTAGGTATCCATGCCACGGAGAAGAACTGCACCTCTGCCCTCTCAAATTCCAGTAGGCCAGCCGCCCTGTATCTTTGACATGGGCAAACACAAATTCGATGGCACTCTTTATCAATTGTGCAGCCACACACTTCATCCCTGTTTTCAATTCTATCGATATCTCACGTCCATGACTCCATTTCACACACATTGCATATGTTACATTTTCTGATTGAGATATCATCAACACATTGCCTCTGTTTCGTACAAACCATCTCTCTCACCCCACCCACATATGTACCTGCACCTAAAGAAGAAGTGCACGCAGGACGCATGTACTCACGTCTCGTTCCCGGCCACACCCGCGCGGGTACACGGTGGAGTTCGTTTCTGTACGAAAAGGCAACCCACGTGATAATTTGATGTGTGTAGCAGTTGTTTACTCGAAGGAGGGTTGGGTACCAAGCCTAGAATATAAAACGATTGCCGTGGGGAAATGGAAAAATGGGTTTGTCTCTCGTGAGTCTCGTCACACAATCTCACACAAGGCCGCCGTGGCCTCTCTCTCTCAGCGTTGGTCAGTGATCCGGCCGCATCCCCTCCGCCGGCGGAAAGGGAGGATGTGCATCGTCTCTCCGTTCAATGGTGTTGAGGCAGCTCGTCCCGATCTGCGGTACCCGCCATTCTCTCTCACCAAGCTCCGGCGCGGTAGGGCCTTCGCCACTTGCTCGCTGCCGCAGTATGGGCAGATCCCGACCGCCGGCGCCCTCCTAGTAACATCCCGATGACCCTCAGGTACAGCTTCCTCTGGCCTTGCTCCACTTCCCATCTTCCCACGTTGCTGCATGTGGATCTTCTTTAGTTGTTTGCTTAAATCGTATCTTGGCCAGCGTACTTTCCATCTTGCAATCTTGTCCTCAAACCATTTTTGATAAACCACCATGTGCTATCTTTCCCTTTTTACATGGAACATGCTTCTTTTTTGTCGGCGTATGTGTCTTCAACTCGTGTTATTGGGCAGTAATTGTTTCCTTTCGACCTCCTTTTGCAAACAGGGCTATCCATTTTCACCTCGTTGCTATTGCGACCTTTTGGTGAACTGCACAAATCACTTTTCTGAAGAGTGTTTTGTGCAGTTCTACCAAAATGTCACACATGCAATGTTTTTACATTTCTGTGGGACTGCGGAAAGGGAGATTAGTTTTGCTATCCTCCTCCTCCAACTCCGTGCCTAATCTTCTCCAACAAGAAGTTAGTCCTAAAGAGAGATCGTAGAGGTGATCGGCTTCTATTTATGTGTGTTATGTTTCATCATCTAGTTCCACTATTATTGTAATCACACTGACTGGATATCTTTGCAAACAGGGATGGTCCGCCTAGTTTTAGTGGAGCTGCACAAAATGATCGAATTGTGGTGTCCTTCATACACCTCTTTTTTGGCTACAGAGCTGGGTGAAACTAGCTGCCAAGCAATGAACACTGTGCCAAGGAAATGGAGCCATGCCTACGAACAACATCGATAAATTATATTTTTTCTTTATTTGTACACCTTCTCACAACTTTGTCTTGAGTTGTGATGTGAATATTGGCGCTGATCTGCGAACCATTGAGATGCACTAGCCATGGTAGTTTCATTTGTATTTGATGGAATGTTGTAACGAGATAATCTCGAGGCAAGACACATGAATCCTAAGTTGAAACCTTTTTTTCCTACGGGAACCATAGTTGAAACATTCATAGAATCACAGTACAATTTCATCAAAATTATGCGTACATATAAACAAATCCTGAAGGATTGATAGCAATGCCAGAAACAATTAAACTTCGTTTTGCCGACATGTTGGACATCCTTCATCCGGCTCCACCTGCCATGCAGCAATATTGAGTGCACAACACAACTTCAGGGAAAGATTCACCCCGGTCGTTGCGCCGCAGTAGTAATGACTAGTGAGCAGTCAAATCACAGAGCCCCACCTTCGCCATAGTAAGTTGCTCGGACGAAGCAACCATCATTTCTCTGTTCCTTGAATCCGCTTGTACTCCCATATTCCCACAGTAAAGTTGCTCAGGCGAATCAACCATCACTATATCTGCTCACGTGTGATGACCACAGGAGCTATCCATTCAGATTGCATGTTAAAAAAAAATAAAGGTCGATAACTAATGCGGCAAACTTTCAAAAAAAACGAATGCGGCACTTTGGGCCAACGCGGCCAGATCGCATTTTGCACGAGAAATTACACACCATGTTTCGTTGACATGTGGTCCCATTCCAACATATCAGTGAGACGACGGCGAGTAGTAGGAGTATTTCCGAACCGATGTGTAGGCCGGGCGCCCCTTCGTGAACCGTGGCAAACTGGCAACCGTCCACCAACGCTTCGCCTTTCCCTCTCGATTTGGAACTGTTGTGGCACGCTCTTCCTCTCCCTCCTCCATTTTCCTTCAGCCCTTCATGCTTTCTTCTGCCATTGTTCGATCGCCTTCTCCATGGAGGGAACAGGACGGAAATGACCCCGTTATTCTTACCCTGATCTAAAAGATAACGTGGTGGAGGAACTCATTGATCGGTGCAACGTCATCACCTCGGCTAGCATGGCAGGTTCGTTCAAGCCCATTCTTGACTCAACTAATAACATCATTACAAGGAACCCAAGAGTCAAGGAACGGTTTGATCTCCCCTATCTTCTTTGCCGTGACCCTGATGATCGACGCCATCATGACGGAGGCCTCGCCCTGTGCAAGTTGATGCCGCTTGATAATGATACATATGATGTTAAGATGCCATCGCTTGAGGGCAAGGCCTGGGCAGGCATAAATGGAGATTGGGTTGTTTACATTGGGTCCAACTGCGAGTAGGAACTTGTGAATGTGTACACTCGTGACCGGGTTCCACTTCCAAAAATCTCAGCAGACTGCCCAGAGGTTGAGCACACCGGTATTGTACGCACGTTCAAATACAATCATGGTGGCTGTCTTCTACGGAAGATAGCAATTTCTCGAGTTCCCACCCACTCTTGGAATTACAACAACAATGAAGTTGTTGCTATCTTCGACAAGCTTGTTGCCGTCGTTGCTGGTTTGACTCGATGGACATTGCTCAAAAATCAGTTTCTGTACACGGATGAGTACTGTGATGCAATTGAAAACGAGGGCCTTGTGTTTGCTGCCACCACTCGTGGCACTGTTTTTGCATGGAACCGTTATGATTTCGGTACGTTTGTCTTCCACTGTAATTATAATTGTTTCATCCACATGCATGCGGGTTAGCAAGTTTCCCTTTACTAATTAACCTTCTTCTTGTGTTTCCAAGGTCCTGTGAAAATTCCACCAACTATACTTCAAAATTTTATAACCAAGGGGGAGATGATG
The DNA here is from genome assembly GCF_018294505.1 of Triticum aestivum. Classification (NCBI taxonomy): domain Eukaryota; kingdom Viridiplantae; phylum Streptophyta; class Magnoliopsida; order Poales; family Poaceae; genus Triticum; species Triticum aestivum. The sequence continues at coordinate 604,518,194 of NC_057810.1, read as the reverse complement.
ATGGTGATGATCACGAGCATGAGGATGAGCAGCGCCCATATACTCGTTGGCGCCTGGCAACTAATTCCGATGAAACGTGCATTGCAATAGGTTATCGGATGAGGCCAATCATCAACAATAGTAGTACACTATTTGTACTAGCTTCACATGCTTTGCTCGTCGTGCGAGTGTTTTTACTGTAGCCATATTGTACTACGTAACCAGCACCTCAAATCCTTGATACTAGTAGTACTATAGAGTAAGTAGTAGGAGTAGTAGGGTGGCATGGGCCAGAACAAGCATTCACGTCCAGGAGTACGGCACACGCCACCAGCACGACTTCCATCTGACACCATATTTCTTGGAGTCCGTGCTAGAGCAATCTCTTCAACCTCATCGTTTCTCTAACTCAGCCATCGCGCGGCAGGCGAGGTGGGGGTTTGCCAACTCCAACGCTCTATCAATATATGGATGTACTCTTCTTCCCAATACAAAAACTTGCATCCATTCTACTCCCTCCGTTCTACTACCTCCGTCCTGGTTTATAGGTCCCCTTTGTAGTTTGTGTCAAATTTTGACTAAAGATTTAACTAACAAAATGTTAATGCATGTCAAGAAAAATTATCTCATTGGATTCATATTTGAACATAGTTTTCAAAAATATAATGTTTGGTGACATGCGTAAACATTTTCTTAGTTTAATCTATGGTCAAGATTTGGCACGAAATATAATGGGGACCAATAAACCCGGACGGAGGTAGTATTTGTCAAAATATATATGTATCTAGACAGGTTTTAGTATATAGGCACATCCATTTTTGGACAAATGGAAGTCAGGTATTTTGGAACGGAGGGAGTACACAATAAAAAATTTAAGTTAGCACAACTAGTCTAATCCGAGAGCACAACCGAAGATTTGGTCGGGTTCTTCCTCCTTTTGCCGACACGTGGGACATCCAGCATCCAGGTCGTGTGGTAGTTGATAAGTTGAAGCCACGAGATGTGCATCTTGGGTTAAACTGTAAGTAGAATTTTACTACTCTTGAGTAACTCCAAAAGCGGCCACCGAAGATATTTCTTGGATTTGTTTTTCATCACCAGCACATCGAGGTGAAAGATGTGCAGGTTCAGTGGGTCCTCTTGCGTTTTCACTGACATTTGGGGCCGCATGTGAGCAAACAGACGATGGGCTCCGCGCGTCCACTGGCTGGCTGAGAAGAGAGATAGAGGAGTGCAAAGCACGGACTGCAGGAAATTTGTTCTACGTAACCAGCACCTTGATATTCGCGTGTGGTTGTTTCTAGAATAAAAAAAAGGAGGTACCTCTACTTATGTTACTCCTACTACGCCTAGCCTAAGGTTAGTAGGTGACCTTGCGCTTGGCTCTTCGCCTCTTCCGGAAGTCGATGGTTCTACAGTAGTGCTTCTGGCAATCTGACACCAAATGAATTGTTGCACGTCCACCGCTTGTAAGCAAAAGTTTATCCTCGTGCTGTGAGCCACCGTGCACGCCTTGGCGAGGGAGAAGGCGTAATCAAGCTTCTCGTCATTCTGCGAGTTGACAGGACACATCAAAGTTATTTACTAGTAGTACGTACTCTCCCCAAAAAAGGGCTGACCATGTCATTGCTACCATCCCGTGCTCCGTCGTTGAGTACATGCACTATTCACGTGCCATTCACGTGCCATCGAGGAGAAAAAATATTGCGTAGGTGCCATCGAAGTGCATGACTCACTTACGGAAAAGGGTTTCCCCCCCACTCCCCCCCCCCCACACGACTCACTTATGCACTGCTTATCTGATT
>NC_057810.1:604506581-604516351 GCF_018294505.1 Triticum aestivum | reverse complement strand
GCTTATCTGATTATCTCCATTGTCTTGCATGACACGTGCATCTTGATGCTAGATGTCTCGTGTGTTGGGAAAAGGATGAACAAAGCTCACGTAAAAGAAAAGAGTTGAAGAGCATAGATTCCCGACGACCGAGGAGGAGCAAGGAACCTCGTGGTGGAGCGTCTACAAGGAACCTTGCGCGTTTTCCCCTGTTTTTTGCCACCTGCCCACCTATAAACAACTAAAAGAACATGAACTTTTCGCTAACCACTAGAAACGGTACATCAGGATGCTAAGCTGAAGATGTTTTATACTCCCTCCGTTCGCAAATATAAGTCTTTTTAGATATTTCAATAAGGGACTACATACGAAACAAAATGAGTGAATCTACACTCTAAAATATGTACACAAGCGAACGCACTAACTCCATCCGATCCAACTCATGCACATACACGCATAACATGGAGCACACAACGCACGTACACAAGACGTGCATGCACACACGCTCGGCCGCAGAATGCACGTGAATAACACATGCATGCGCACACACTCGTCTGCATGGAGGCGTGCGCCATCCGCGGCGACGTCCGGTTCGTCGTGCTACGGCGAAGCTCGCACACAATGGTGCATACGCATCTCTTGCAGCACCTCTTTGCCATCGTTGCTCAACTACTAGTCAGAGACGAAGACGACCGCAACCTCGGCCTTAGAGCTAGCACTGATGAAAAAACACGCACGCTGCATGCACACGAGCACATACGGAGTGCCCACGACGTGGTGGTGGTGCGTCCCCAGTCGCCTCTACTCCTTTTGCGCACGTTGTCTATCAAGGCGGTTGCATGCTAATGATGATGTGGGTGAGATCTTCTAGGACTCAGATGATGACGAGGAAAATTATGAGACACAAGGTGACGTACACAATCAAGGTCCATGGTCAAGGGGGTGCTAGCAAGTGCTTAGATGTGCTTAAAGCAAGTACAATAGAGTTGAGTCAGCGGGCTATAAGGAAAACAGTAGTATATTTCTGCTTAGTTGGAGGAAAGAGAAGAGGAGAGAGAAGGTAAGCGGGCTCTTCATGAAGAGCCAGCTCTAGCATGTGCTCCTAGGCACTTTGTAGTACATGTTGACTATAAGATGGGCTGTAGGCTTATAGCCAGCAGCTAGCTATACTATTAATGCTCTTTAGATGAGGTGCTAAGTGCATTAAATGGCTTAGTAACTCAAGTGTTCAATGCATAGGTGCTTAGTTTATTGGTGCCACATCATATTTTATGCCTACGTGGCAGGCTTAGCAGCTATACATGGTGGAGCACTGGGAAAGGCCAAGGCTGGTCATAGTGGGGAGTAACTTGTACTGTAACATATTACTATGTTACTCTAAACATCTCTATAAACCGGAAAGGATGGAGTAGTAACATACACTAGTGTCATATGCAGAGCATGGGAGCACATGATATTTCCCCGTCCGGACCGATCCCAAGTTGGCTTCTCACCTTCTTGGCCCAATAAAAACCCCTCCCCCTCACGCGCGCGCTTCCCGCCCGGTGCCAGCTGAGCCCGCCGCTCCACATTGATGGCAAGTCAGGGCGACGCTACCTCTCACTGTTTCCGCCATTGAAGCGGCGCGCCGACCGAGGGCAACGCCCGGTGCACGCCCGGCATTTCAGACTACACAGTGGATAGTAATTTTTAGAGCAAGTACTACTATAATTAGATGACATAAGAAGGCTATAAGGATTTAAATATAGTATTTGTGCTTAGTTGAAGGAGAGAGAAGAGGAGAGAGAAGAGAAACGGATTGTAAACGTGTAGCCGGTTGTACTCCAACATACTCTACTTTGTGAGACAAAAGGTGGGGCCATTATTAATGATATTGTATTTATACTAAAGGGACTAATGGACGCCTTAATTACTCCAGGTTTTTTTTGAGACAAACCTTGGTGGGGCTACTATTGACTTTTTTGAGCTATTATTGACTTGGACGTGGGGTTTGGGGGCCAAAGGCCTACTATTATACTCCGACCTGACATGCTCTACCCTAGCCGCCGCTATATCATATGGTTTCGCACCGTTCCAGATCTTAGCGCCGCCACACAATTCTTCTCTAGCAGTGAGAAGGGACAACAGTCCTCCAAACCCCGCCTTTCGTGATCCTGTACGGGAGAGGGGCGATCAGGTTTTTGGGGAGCACACTCCTGTGACTGCTGCCAGCGACGACTTCCTCAATGACAACCTTCTTCCCCGACCTCGGTAACCTCTTCATCAACGACATGAGTGACAACATCAACCACATCGGTTCTGCTCCCACTGTACAGTATGTGATTTTGTCCTCCTGGTTTAGTCCGCATCATTACTTTGATGTTTGCAATTGTCGTCATGATCTATTTACTTCCGATTCGGATTAAATCTCATACTAAATTGCTCATATATTCAACAATCCAATCCAAAAACCTGATCACAGGCAATTTACTCCGAGTTGTTTTGCTGCGCTTTTAAAGCCGCCTACTTTTAAGGGGGTGCAATATAAAAGGTGGCGCACAAGAGCAGTATATTGGTTTCAGATCATGTGCTGCTATGACGCCACTAAGGGTAAGCCTGAGGGCGATCTTAATCCTACACAGCAGGAAGCTTTTCAGAACATGGATACCCTCTTCAAAGCCGCCCTGCTGAGTGTTCTTGACGATTCCATTGTGGATTCATATATGTTGTTTGATAGTGGCAAAGACATGTAAGCTATGCTCGAGGCCATGTTTGGGCCCTCGGGCGCTGGCAATGAGTTGTACGTCATGGAGCAATTCTGTGACTACAAGATGACTAATGAGCGCTCTGTTGTTCAGCAGACTCATGAGATACAGTCACTCTCTAAGGAACTTGAGTACTTTAAGTGTGTGTTGCCGGACAAATTTGTTGCTGGGACCATCATTGCCAAGCTTCCACCTTCGTGGAATGATTTTGCTACTTCTCTGAAAAACAAGAGACATGAGTTTTCTGTTTTGGATCTCATTAGCACTCTTGATTTTGAGGAGAAGGCGAGAGCAAAAGACACACGTGCTCGGGTCGCCGAGGGAGCTTCTAGTGCCCACATGGTACACGAGAAGAACTTCCAGCCCAACCAGCCCCAAAACAACAAGAACAAATCTCAGGGGAAAGGCAAGTTTGATGCAAAGAACAATCCGTCACATTCTACCAACTTCAAGAAGAATTCTCATAACGGGGGGATACAAACCTCAATTTTGGTAGCACCACACAAAATTTATATGGCTGCATCTACCTGCTGTCAGCTAACCTCATGGTGCTCCAGGTATTCCTACATTCATAACTAGGTACAATGACCACCGCAAGATGAAATTAGCTTATTCGTACGTTGACTTGCTGAATGCAGTGCGGAACGATCCTGTCATGTCTGGAGGAGCAAACAAGTAGTGCAGCCGAAGGTGGAAATCAACCAAGGACTTATGAAATTATATGTAATCTTCCTCAGGCAGGTCAGTATCCCCTTCGTCCAGATGATCATGTTTTGTCATGCCGAACTATTGATATGTGCTACTGTTTTGCAACACCGTTTAAGTATAGCTACTGTTTTCTTATCTTTTCAGATTCAGGACAATGAATAGGATATCAGGGGAACTGCACAATATGGACCCATGTTGAGTCATCTCTATTGCCTCATGTGTTTGTTGCAAATGTGTCAGCATCAATTGCAAGATGAGGCAGCTAGATAACTGTGGAGTTGCCAACATGCTCAAAGTGCTCGCAACATTGAGAAGAAACAAGCATGCCCAGGAAATTAATGCATGCGCAGGGAGGCCCTTTGCTCAGAGAAGCATCGACCGATTTTCTTTATTTCCACACCTTCTCACAGTTTTGTATATTGGTTATAGTATGGTGAATCATTGAGATGCATAGACATGCTGAATTTTTGTTCTTCTGAATGTTAGTTTAATGTGAGTGTCTGCATCCAGTACCGCATCCTCTAATTTGGTGGATGCACACAGAGAAAATAAATCTCCTTAATTTACTCCATAACCACCCTATTAAATAGGCCTAGTAACAAACCAGGCGCATGCAGTGGCCGGCGGGCACATGCATCCTGCATGCATGGCCAATCATGCAGCAACACAAAAGAAGAGAGCGGTTCTTGGGAAAAAGCGAGTAGTTAGTGCAGCGTGCCTTATGAACACGAACAACTCGCTCTCCCGCTTCCGTCTCCCCACCCAATTCCCCCCGCTCCCCAATCTTCCTCACTCGTCCAGAAAACCCCGCTCACCTTCTTCCTCACTCGTACAGAAAACGCCTGCTCCTCTTCTTCCACTCCTACAGAAATCCCCAGCCCTCCTTCTTCCCCTCTCGCACTACCACTAGGCTCATCTCTGGCTACTCTGCTCAAACCCGTGAGCTCGGCGCGACGCCCACAAGGAAAATGGAGTCGGCTGGCCCTAGTGCCAAGAAGATGAGGCTCCCGCCAGCGGCGACGCCGGTTGTAGATCCCGCACTCGGTAGCGCAGGGAGAAGCGGCGAGCCCCCCCCCCCCACCTGGATCTGAGGAACCGGTAGAATCTCCGGTGGACCGCATCAGCAATCTCCCGGACGTCATCCTTGAGGAGATCATCTCGCTTCTCCCCACCAAGGATTGTTGCCGCACACAAGTCCTCTCAACTTGGTGGCGCCCTCTATGGCGCACCGCGCCCCTCAATCTCGACTGTCGTCAGATATATATCCTTCCTGAATTTGATCTCATTAGAGCCATCATCTCTTCTCACCAGCTGGGCCCCGTTCAATGCCTCTACATCCCGACAAGCTACCTACTGTCCATACCCGGCAAGGTGGACGCTTGGCTGACATCCCCTGAATTCAGAAAACTCCAGCAGTTTGAGTTCTACCATTACCACGAAAGTTTCGTACCACGAACATACCAAGAATTTGTGCCCACACCACCGTTGTCCATCTCGCGGTTTTCCTCCTCTCTCCACACCTCCACCTTCGCCCGGTGCCATCTTCCAGACGATCTGGTACAAATGCTTCGACTCCCACTGCTAAAAAAACTTTCGCTTGTGGTGGTTTATCTGTCGGAGGCCTCACTGCACAGCATCATCCACTCTAGTTGCCCTGCCCTGGAGCGCTTGCTAATTGTTTTGGGAATAGAAATCGGTATCAGTTGTCTCCAAATAAAGTCGCCTCACCTTAAAAACATTGGAATTTGTTTTGAAGGACAGCAGCTCATCATCGAAGATGCCCCTTGACTTGAAAGGTTGCTCCTTCATAATTGTTATACACCTTCAGAAATAACTATCGTCTCTACGCCCAAACTGGAGACCTCGGGTGTAATTCGTGACCCGTTTAATACTCACAAGGAGTTGGTGTTTGGCTCCTCACCTTTTCAGGTACCATATATTATCATCTACACATTTGTAATCATATGCTGCATTTTTCATTTATGCGCATAAGTTTTATATCATCTTGGAGTACACTTTGGGTACTAATATTATGTTATATGCTCAATGAAGAGTTCGTCCATTGATAGCCTATCAATGCTACTGGATTCTGTCAAGATCATATATATCAGAATGTATAGTTTTGATCTGGACATAATTATTGGATTGTTGCGATGCTTTCGATCTCTAGAGAATTTATACATAGAGGTGATGATTTCATGCACATTGAAAGCCCGTATATATTGTACTAGAATTAACTGTTCAGCTGTCGTTCTTTCGACATACTCTTTTTTCAGACCTTAACTATTTTCAATCTTCATGTCTACTTAGGCAAAACCACATGGAAAAAACATATAACCAATGGTTGGCGTAATAAGCACAAGGATTTTCTCAGTTCTCATGACATACGTTTGAGGACAATAACGATGGGACGATATGCATCCAACCAGGCAAACAGAAGCTTTGTCACATTCTTCCCGTTGAATGCGAGGTTACTATTGTCCATGAGGCTTAATTTTTACAGCAAGAGATTTCTCACGGACGAACATGTTGAACAGCAAAAAAAGAAGTTTTAGGTGGACAAATGGGCTTCTAAACGTGGTTGGCTTCTATTTACAACAAGTTGTAGACATCCTAAAATAACTTTTTTTGCACAGGATGTTGATTTTATGGATCAGACTGATCCATTTGTTTGTGACTGCAAAAAAGAGTGGTTGGGTTAGATGTTACTGTCATGTTCAATCTGGTTTTGTCTAAAAATTTGACGAACAATTAATCCTTGGGATTTTTGTACCATTTGTATGATTGACTTGCATGTTGTTGCCCTCGTACTCCCCTCGACCTGCCACTACACTGCTGCATCTTTCATGGCTGCTGTTCGTTCCCGTCTGAGGCCTTGCCGTCGTTCTCCGCCTTGGTTAGCTCACTGTGCTCGCTGCCGTCTGGTGTTGTCAACATGGTCAACAACCAAGAGGAATCAGAAGATGACTGTACGTGGAGAGGCTGACAGTAGGGACCCACCAGGGTCATTGCATTTCGCAAGCAGGTGCCTCGTTATTACAAACCAAAACAATACTTCCTCCTAATTGTTTGACAACTAGGTTCCACGCCATTGTCAATGCAGTCAATAAACGAGAAAATTACACAACGAGCGGATAACACCAGGGACCCAGCAGCTCGCCCAGTTGTTTTTCAGTTTCAGAGATGGAGCTCAACTGCGCGCTGTGCGGGGGCTGTGGCCCGTCTAGCCCACGCTTACGCTTTTTATTAAGCACATGACGAGCCCAGTTGATATTTTTTTTCTTTCTGAAATTGGCTAGCCTAGTTCTTTTTTTGGAGAATACCAAAACCGAGGCCTACTTGCTTTTCTCAGCCCTGCTGGGCTGCAAATCTTTCAAGATGAGGAGGGATAAGAAATGGGCTTCCCCAGAAAACGGGCTATAAGTTGTAAGAAATGGGTTGTAAATTTTTAAACCAAAGCCAACCGGCAATGGCATTAAAATATCATTTTTTCAGGATTTCTCTACTCTCTACTCTTATAAAAACCAAAGCCATCTGGCTACATTAAAATATCATATTTTCACCCACAAGATAAACTACTCATACAAATGCATCTTCATGTTCCGTGCAACGAACGAGCATCTTGCTAGTTAAGATTCTAAATTTCATTCATTTTTTTGGAGAATTGTTTTTTGAATTTTATTTTGATATAATTTTTTGAAAACTATTTTTAACGTGACTCGAAATTTCGTGATTAAAAGAGTTCGGACCCCACCAAAATGTGCAAAATTTTGTTGAATTTTTAGCAGTGCCTAGAATATATGGTCTGTAATGCTAATAAAAAGAATATGAGCTTCAAATATCCTTAAGAATTAGAAAATGGGCTGTAAATTATTGAAAATTATGGCTAATGCGATGTATGATGTTTTCCATAGATTTGGAGGCTGACTTCTGGGCCTACTAGGTTGACGATGACGCTGTCCTAAATTTTTTTTGACGCGTACGCAAGGCTTTGTCAACTTAGTCAACACACAGCAGTGACTGTTGGATGTCCATCCAACGGCCACCGTGCTTCTTCAATCTCTGATCTTCCTGCTCCAGCCGCCCAAACCAGCGCCGGCGGGACTGCATGCTCCCTCCTCCCGTGGCTAGCTGTGCTGCCGCCAGGCCATCCCTCTAACCACCCACACATCCTGTTATTTTCCGGCGACGTCAGCCTCACCCCACAGCCGACCAGTCAGCGCTCGTTCTCCCCTCAGCGTGGGCACCCACTGCGGTGGCTTCGCCGGCTCCGGGTGGTTCTCTTCCTGGGCCGCGCCCTCGTCCACTGTGTTTGTGCTCTCGGCGCGGCGAGGTCAACATGGTCAACAAACAACAGCCATCGGAAGAGGCTGACAGTAGGGGCCCACACAGGAAAATGCCTCCTTATTACGCGCAAAATAATGATTCCTCCACCTGATAGCTGGGACCCATCAGAAGGGTCTCTGTATTTCACGAAAAAAACGTTCCCCCCGCTGTCAGCTCGGACCCACCGGAAATGCCTCCTTATTATGCACAAAAAAATGAATACTCCCACTACTAGCTGGGACTCACCTTGGTGGGAGGCTGACTTGTGGGCCTACTAAGTTTATGGGGATGGAGGGCTTTGTAAACTTAGTCAATATGAAGGACTCTAGCTCCAGTGACCGTACGATGTCCATCCAACGATCATAGTGCTTCTTGAACCTCTGGTCTTCGTGCTCCAGCCGCCCAAAGCAGCGCCGGTCGTGCCGCATGCTCCTGCCTCCCGTGGCCGGATGTGATGCCGCGGAGGCCTCATTGCCCCCTACTACTCCCACCGCTAGCCAGGCCATCCCTCTACTCACCCACACCCCCTGTTATTCCGCGGTGACGGCAGCCTCACCCTCGTACTCCTCTTCACGTGGGCATCCACTATTGCATCTTCGCCGGCTCCGCGTCGTCCCCTTCCTAGGCCTCGCCGTCGTCCACCGCCGTGGTGCTCTCGGCGCGGCGTGGTCAATGTGGTTAACGACGGACTTCCATCGAAAGAGTACTGTGCATGGAGAGGCTGACAGCTGGGTCCATGGCGGCCGCAAGGAAGTGCCTCCTTATTACGTGCAAAATAATTATTCCTCCACCTGACAGCGGGGGGCCCACCGGACGGGCCACCGTATTTCGCGAAAAAAACGTTTCCCCCTGACTGTTGGGACCCACCAGCTACATCTTTGCACGCAAGGAAGTGCGTCCGGAAAAAAACAATTCGCCCCCCTGACTGCTCGGACCCACCAGCTACATCTTCGCACGCAAGGAAGTGCGTCCGGGCAAAAAAATGATTCGCCCCCCTGACTGCTGGGACCCACCAGCTACATCTTCCCAGGCAAGGAAGTGCCTGACAGTCGGGACCCACCTGGTTGAAGCGTACGTAGTGTTGTCATTCTGGTCGTGAATGTATACGTACATACTGGCCGTAGTAGAGGCGCGCACGTACACGTACGTACAGCGGCGAGGGTGCAAGAAAGAAAATACGACCACATACGTACATACGAGCAGGGTCTCGAACGCCTACTCGCGCATACGTACATGGCTAGGTCGGAACGGAGAAATAGCGTCGTCATCGTGTTCATGGGGAGGCAACAGAATGCGTCGTGTTCATCGGGAGGCAACGGAACGCGTGGGAGCCAACCGGCTGGGTCGAAACGGAATGCGTGGTCGTGTTCATCGGGAGGGCTTGGACGGAACAGGCGATGGAAACGAGGCATGGCGTACCGCACAACGGAGGAAACGGCCTTGTGTTCGACCGGCCATGTTCGAAACGGGATCCTATTCATCGGGAGGGGTCTGGCGTACCGCAAAATGGAGGAAACGGACCTCCTACGGTCGAAACAGGGTCCTGTTGATCGGGAGGGGCCTGGCGTACCGCAAAACGGAGGAAACGGACCTCCTACGGTTGAAACGGGGGTCCTGTTGATCGGGAGGGCTGTGGCGTACCGCAAAATGGACGAAACGGACTTGTGTTGGAGCGCTACGGCCGAAACAGGGGGGAGGGGAGGGGTGTGGCGTATCGCAAAACGGGACTCCACGGGATACTGTTCATCTCCACCGTCGACCTCCTCCAGCCTCCACGGGCTACCGTCGACCTCCTCCAGCCTCCACGAGCTCCTGTTCATCCAGCCTCCACCGCGCGCTACTCCACCGGCTACTGTTCAACCACCCCTCCACCGTCTACTGTTCATCCAAACCTCCACACCACGGGGTCCTGTTCAACCACCCCTCCACGGCCACCCCTCCACCGTCTACTGTTCATCCAGCCCTCCACACCACAGGTTCCTGTTCATCCAGAGGCAACACCACCGCTCACTG
>NC_057810.1:604438971-604506261 GCF_018294505.1 Triticum aestivum | reverse complement strand
GTCATGCAGCTGCATCTCCGGCCTGCCCAGGACGAAAAGCCCATTTTCTGTCATGATTTTTTGTCATAGAAGTAGGAGCCCACCACATCTATGATGATACCGGGTTTTGTCACAATTATCGTCATAGAAGTGTCATATGTATGATAGAAAAAAAATTCGTTCGGCCCAAAATGTCACGGATGTGTCTTTTTTTTGTAGTGCATGTTCGCCTGCTCCCGTCAGGTGTACGGTGTTGTGGCCGCGGCGTGGCTTGAGGCCCTTGCGGCTGATCACACCTGCTGCGGAGTGAGGGCAGGTGGCGCTTGGCCGCGTCGCTCGTGCCCCGCAGTGTTTTGTGGAGCGCGGTTGCCTGAGGCGCGGGGTTGAGGTCACCTTGGGTAGGCGGCACGGCGTGGGCAGGCCATGCCGCCCAACGGTCGGCGTTGGCCGTCGGGTCACCGGACATGATGCGACGAAGCAGCAGAACGCAGATCGGCGGAAAGGGGGTTTCGGCGCACCCCTACCTAGCGCGCCAAATGTCGGATATCGGGTTCGGACAAAACCCTTAAGGTTCGAACTTTGGGGTGCGCACGAAGATCTTCTCCCTACCAATCCACGCCCCAAAGCTTCGTCGCGAATCTAAGCTACACGATGAACAACACAAGGGACACAAGGTTTATACAAGTTCGGGCCACAGTTGTGGTGTAATACCATACTCTAGTGTGTGGTGGTGGATTGCCTATGGGGCTGATGATGAAAAGTACAGAGGACGAACAGCCTCGCGAGGGGTGTTCTTGAGCTGGTGGGTTTGGAGAGGAATGGCTCTGTCTCTGTTCGCTCTAGGTCCGATCTCTCTCTCTACTGTGGTGGCTATCTCTATTTATAGAGGCCCTGGTCCTTGAGGGAGTCCTGGATTAGGGGGTGTCCAGATGGCCGGACTATGACCTTTGGCCGGACTCCCGGACTATGAAGATACAAGATTGAAGACTTCGTCCCGTGTCCGGATGGGACTTTTCTTGGCGTGGAAGGCAAGCTTGACGATACGATATGTAGATCTCCTCCCATTGTAACCGACTCTTTGTAACCCTAGCCCTCTCCAGTGTCTATATAAACCGGAGAGTTTTAGTCCGAAGGACGAACAACAATCATACCATAGGCTAGCTTCTAGGGTTTAGCCTCTCTGAACTCGTGGTAGTTCAACTCTTGTACTACCCATATCATCAATATTAATCAAGCAGGAGTAGGGTTTTACCTCCATCGAGAGGGCCCGAGCCTGGGTAAAAACATCGTGTCCCTTGTCTCCTGTTACCATCCGCCTAGACGCATAGTTCGGGACCCCCTACCCGAGATCCGCCGGTTTTGACACTGACATTGGTGCTTTCATTGAGAGTTCCTCTGTGTCGTCACCTTTAGGCCCGATGGCTTCTTCGATCATCAACCACGACGCGGTCCAGGGTGAGACTTTTCTCCCCGGACAGATCTTCGTGTTCGGCGGCTTCGCACTGCGGGCCAATTCGCTTGGCCATCTGGAGCAGATTGAAAGCTACACCCCTGGCCATCAGGTCAGATTTGGAAGTTTGAACTACACGGCTGACATCCGTGGGGAATTGATCTTCGATGCATTCGAGCCACGGCCGAGCGCGCCGCACTGTCACGATGGGCATGATCTAGCTCTGCCGCCGGATAGCGCCCAGAGCGCCGCTAAGGTGTCCGCTCCGACCCTTAGCTCGGAGCCGACCGCACCAGTCGGGGACGGACGGTTGGACGCCGCCCCGGGAGCTGCAATCTCTACGACGATCGAGCCGAATACCAGCCTAGTCCTTTGTGAGGCCTGTGACTCCAAGGTGCCGGACTCCTTTCCGGACTCCGAATCTTCCGCACCCCTTCCGATCAAACCCAATTGGGCTCCGATCATGGTGTTCACCACCGCGGACGTCTTTCAGCACTCGCCCTTTGGCGACATCTTGAATTCACTAAAGTCCCTCTCTCTGTCAGGAGAGCCCTGGCCGAACTATGGTCAGCAAGGTTGGGATGCGGATGACGAAGAAATTCGAAACCCACCCACCACCCACTTCGTATCCACTGTTGACGATTTAACCGACATGCTCGACTTCGACTCCGAAGACATCGACGGTATGGACGTCGATGAAGGAGACGACCAAGAACCAGCACCTATAGGGAACTGGAAAGCCACCTCGTCATATGACATATACATGGTGGATACCCCAAAAGCAGGGAATGGCGATGAAAAAACGGAGGATGGCCCCTCCAAGAAACAACCTAAGCGCCGGCGTCAGCGGCTCCACTCTAAATCCCGCCAAAGAAAAAACGACGAGTTCGGCACTGGAGATAACAACACCCCGGACAGTGCCGAAGACAACCCCCTCTAACAGGATTCAGCGCAGGAGGATGGAGAAGCCAGCCCTCATGAGAGAGCGGCAGACAGGGAGGTCGAGGACGACAATTATATGCCTCCCTCCGAAGACGAGGCAAGCCTCGACGATGTCGAATTTGTCATGCCAGAGGATCCCGTCGAACAAGAGCATTTCAAATGCAGGCTTATGGCCACGGCAGGCAACCTCAAAGAAAAACAGCAGCAGCTTAGAGCTGGCCAAGATTTGCTAGCCGACGGATGGACTGAAGTCCAGGCGGACGAAGAGTACAAACTCGAGCACCCCTCCAAGAGCTACCCAAAGCGCAGGCTGCTACCCCATCTAGAGGAGGAAGCAACTAAACCTACATTACTAGCATATGATGCGGCCAATCTACCACCCCGTGGCCGCGATAGAGAGGCCTTTCGGCCCTCAACTCAAGCCGCACCCCGGCGCCGCTCAAAAAATACCAAGGCATGGGGAAACGCACCAGACCTGCGAGACATATTGGAGGACAAGGCAAGGCAAACAAGATCAATCTACAGATCGCATGGGTGCCCCATGTCACGCGACGATAACCGTCACGCCGGATATGACAAATACGGCCAGGCCGAACACAACAGACAAAGCTCATCCGAGCTACGTCGTGATATAGCCCAGTACAGAGGTGCCGCACACCCACTATGCTTCACAGACGAAGTAATGGATCATCAAATTCCCGAGGGTTTTAAACCCGTAAACATCGAATCATACGATGGCACAACAGATCATGCGGTATGGATCGAGGATTATCTCCTTCATATCCGCATGGCCCGTGGTGATGATCTACACGCCATCAAATACCTCCCACTTAAGCTTAAAGGACCAACTCGGGATTGGCTTAACAGCCTGCCAGCAAAGTCAATTAGTTGCTGGGAGGACCTGGAATCCGCATTCCTCGACAACTTCCAGGGCACTTATGTGCGACCACCAGACGCCGATGACCTAAGCCACATAACTCATCAGCCAGAGGAATCAGCCAGACAATTCTGGACGTGGTTCCTAACCAAGAAAAATCAAATAGTCGACTGTCCGGACGCAGAGGCTCTTGCAGCCTTCAGGCATAACATCCGAGACGAATGGCTTGCCCAGCACCTAGGACAGGAAAAGCCGAAATCTATGGCAGCCCTCACGACACTCATGACCCGCTTTTGCGCGGGAGAAGACAGCTGGCTAGCTTGTAGCAATAACATGACCAAGAGCCCTGGTAACTCAGATACCAAGGACAACAATGGCAGGTCGCGTCGTAACAAGCACAAGCGCCACATTAACGGTGATAATACTGAGGATACGGTAGTTAATGCCGGATGCAGAGGCTCTAAACCCGGTCAGCGGAAGAGGCCATTCAAAAGAAATCCTCCAGGACCATCCAGTTTAGACCGGATACTCGATCGCTCGTGCCAGATACACGGCACCCACGAACAACAAGCCAATCACACCAACAGGGATTGTTGGGTGTTCAAGCAGGCAGGCAAGTTAAGTGCTAAAAACAGAGACAAGGGGCTGCATAGTCATGACGAGGAGGAACCCCGGCCGCCGAACAACAAAGGACAGAAGGGCTTCCCCCCATAAGTGCGGACGGTGAACATGATATACGCAACCCATATCCCCAAAAGGAACGGAAGCATGCTCTCAAGGATGTCTATGCGTTGGAGCCAGTCGCCCCAAAGTTCAACCCATGGTCCTCCTACCCGATCACTTTTGATCGAAGGGACCACCCCACTAGCATTCGTCACGGCGGATTCGCCGCATTGGTCCTAGACCCAATCATTGATGGATTTCACCTCACTAGAGTCCTCATGGACGGCGGCAATAGCCTGAACCTGCTTTATCAGGATACAGTGCGAAAAATGGGTATAGATCCCTCGAGGATTAAACCCACAAAGACGACCTTTAAAGGCGTCATACCAGGTGTAGAAGCCAGCTGTACAGGCTCAGTTACACTCAAAGTGGTCTTCGGATCCCCGGATAATTTCCGAAGCGGAGAGTTAATCTTCGACATAGTCTCGTTCCACAGTGGCTATCACGCCCTGCTCGGACAAACCGCATTCGCAAAATTTAATGCGGTGCCGCACTACGCATATCTCAAGCTCAAGATGCCAGGCCCTCGTGGAGTCATTACGGTCAATGGAAACACCGAACGCTCTCTCCGAACAGAGGAGCACACGGCGGCCCTGGCGGCGGAAGTACAAAGTAGCCTCTCAAGGCAAATCTCCAATCCGGCTGTTAAATGTCCGGACAACGTCAAGCGCGCCCGAAGTAACCTACAACAAAACCGGCTAGCACGTTCTGAGCAAGCATAGCAGTGCGGCCCAACCCCAGCCCTCGCGAGATTGCGATAACAGTACCACGTGTACATAATTACACTCTGGAAATACCATGGGCACAAGGGGAGGGGCACAACCATGGCACGCCCAGAATGCAGCTCAACCGCACTAGGGGCTCCCGATTTTGCCATTTCTTCTTCTTCTTTTTTCATATATACTTTCAGGACTCCACTATTCGGAAGGCATGTCCGGCAATACTATCACCGAACACACGATGCAACAGCCAGGGAGATAACAAGCTACATCAAATGTCCAGGTGGTCTCTATAACGAGCTAAATACCTGTCTTACTTAAAAGTCTCGCAGCTTGCCCCTGGAGGGGGACATGTCAAATAATCCCATCTCTTGCACATTGCACTATTTGTATCGTCCTACTCTCATAGCAGCCCCTTTTAATAAACAATACATAGCTCTTGTCTGTTATTGTATTCTTTTATTTTTATATAAATATGTTCAGTCATGACATTATGCAACTGTACACTTTGGTACGACCAATACACCAGGGGCTTAAGTACCCCATAATACGGTGTGAGAAGACCGAACACTCTCATGAGTGCAGCACCCCGAACTTATAGCACTAGATGCATCGGCTCCGAATCATGTCTTGGGTCAATAGTTGGGTTTGCCCGGCTCCCATGTTTTGGTACCTTACGTTCCGCTATGTCGGCTAAGGTAGCGCTGGGAGAACTACTGCGATTGTGCCCCAGTTGAGCTAGGTTAACACCTCAGTAGAGAAAGCTAAAACTGACCGTCATGATAGGGCGAGAGACCGGTCGTTCTTCGAGAGGTTTTTCGAGTCCTTAAAGACTTATGCCGCTTAGAGCGAGGAGCTGGCTTTGTCCAGCCTAGGCGTGGATAGCGCCCCGAACTCGGTCTTCCGAATACTAGGGGCTTCGCCGAAATTTAAAATTATAGAATTCTATGGCTAAGTGAGAGTGATAAAGCATTATAAGTCCGATGGCCTTGTTCATTGTGCTTAGCGCCTCCCTCGATGGACCCAATAATGGGAACAAGAGCGCTCAGGTTTATCCCGAACACCCCAGCACTTGTGGCATGGGGGTAGAAGCCGACGACTTGCATCTCTCAGATTTAATAAATGGCCGCAGAGAAGGTAATATTTTAAATTCAAAAAGCGTTGCTTAGCGCATATGAACAAGTTTTCAGCGCACAGGACAAATACGAGCGAGTTTACTCAAAAATTACACCCCTGGTACATTCATCCGCCACACGACGGGCACCCTTCAGGACGCCCTCATAATACATCTCAGGCCTGTGATGCTCCTTCCCCTCCGGTGGCCCTTCTGTCACCAGCTTCTCAGCATCCAGCTTGCCCCAGTGCACTTTAGCACGGGCAAAAGCCCTACGGGCGCCTTCGATGCATACGGAGTGCTTGATGACTTGAAGCCGGGGACAGGCATCCACCAGTCGCCGCACCAGCCCAAAGTAGCTCAAAGGCATGACCTCCCTAGGCCACAGCCGGACTATCAAGCCCTTCATGGCTTGTTCGGCTGCCTTATGAAGCTCGACCAGCTGCTTTAGCTGGTCGCTCAAGGGCACCAGGTGTTCGGCCTCAGCATACTGGGACCAGAACACCTTCTCCGTCCAGCTCCCTTCCTCGGCCCGGTAGAATGCGGTGGCGTCGGATACACTGCGGGGCAGATCTGCGAATGCTCCTGGAGAGCTCCGGATTCGAGTAAGTAACAGGTAATTTACTTTCACGTGCTTGCTTTGCATAAAGAATGCCTTACCCATCGCAATCCTTTTCATCGCCTCAATTTCCTGGAGGGCTTTTTGGGCTTCGGCCTTGGCAGATTTGGCACTTTCAAGTGCCGAGGCAAGCTCAGACTCTCGAGTCTTCGAGTCAAGCTCTAAACTCTCATGTTTCTTCACGAGAGCATCGAGCTCTTGCCGCACCTCCGCCACCCGTGCCTCTTGCTTTTCTCGCTCAGCGCGCTCCACGGCCGCATTGTCTTTGGCCTTGGACAGCGCTTCCTTCAGGGCCGCCACCTCGGATGTGGCCCCTGCAACATTCACGTTGGTCCTGTCATTATTTGCAACCAGGTATTTTTTTATATACTTACATAAGGTATTACATACCTTCCTTGTCCTCGAGCTGCTTCTTGGCACGGCCGAGCTCGTTCTCGGACCGCTCGAGGCTCTGCTTCAATGCATCGACCTCCGCAGTCAGTGCGGCAGAGGTCAGCAGCGCAGCCTGCATTCCCATATTGACATATTTATGTTAGACTCCTGCGTATATCTTTTTTAGATCCTCAGTCCGGCTTTTCTTTCCGAACACCAAACTGAGCATCAGGGGCTACTGTCTATGCGGCAACATTTTTATATGTTTTAAATACATACCTCAAAGCCTGTTAGAAGGCTGGCACAAGCTTCTGTCAGCCTGCTCTTAGCGGACTGAACCTTCTGAATCACCGCACTCATAACAGTGCAGTGCTCCTCGTTGATGGAGGCGCCGTTAAGCACCTCCAGCAAATTATCCGGCGCCTCCGGTTGGACGGAGGCCGCCGGTGTCGTAGGCTTGCCCTTCTTGCGAAGGGGCCGCCTGCCAGACTCCGAAACCACTGAAGGTTCCGGAGTTGTGTCCGGCCCAGGGCCGGACTTAGATTCCTCTGGGGCTTCATCCCCTTTGGGCCTGGAGTCCGGGAGGTCGCCTTGCGGCGCCTCCAGGACCACCTCCTCCTGGTTTAGTCCCTTTTGGGACTCCACCTCGGCATCGTCCGTAGGGCGAGGAGGCCGTCGGGAGTGAAGTGCTATTCACATCCAACGAATCCAGGGAGCCGCTCGACGAATCACCGAGCTGAGCCTTGGGCGGACTGCATGATTGAATTCAGCGTCAGAAGGTACTGTACAATAGAGGAGCGCCATAAGTTATTTTGATATCCGGATACTTACGATCTTGCCAGGGGCTTCGCCCTGGATGGCCATTCCTCTCCGTCGTCGTTGGCGTCGGAGGCGTAGTCCGAAAGAAGGGTCTTCCCCTTCTTGGACCCTCCGGCCTCCCCAGTTGGGGCGGCCTTCCTTTTCTTTCCTCCCCCTGCTGGAGGGGGAGAGGCTTCTTCTTCCTCCTCCTCGTCTTCAGAGGCGGAGGGCGTCTCGGGGTCGTCAGGCGACGAGTCCGACACCACCAAGCGCCAGGAACTCTTTCGAGTCCCCGTGGCCTTCTTCTTGGCCTTCTTCTCCGGCACCACGTGGGGTGCCGGAACCAGCAGCTTTGTCAAACGGGCGTCCGCTGGGTCTTCGAGCAAAGGAGCCGGACGGTTGATCTGTCTGGCCTTCTTCTGCCAGTCCTGTTAAAGGGATGGGAGTTTAGATCCCGCATAGAGTCAAACTATGGAAAACAAATACCCCGTGATGGGTAGATCGAGCTTACCGCGCTGGCTTGACGCTTCGCGTAGAATCTGCGATCCTCGGTAATGGGAGGGTGAACCTTAGAGCTCTTGAAAAGCACCTTCCAGGCATCTTTGTGCGTTGTGTCGAAGAGCCTGGACAAAGTTTGGTGCTGGGCCGGGTCAAATTCCCACAGATTAAAAGCCCGTCGTTGACACGGGAGGATCCGGCGGAAGAGCATGACCTGGACTACGGTGACGAGCTTAACCTTCTTGTTGATCAGGTCTTTGAAACAGGTTTGAAGTCCGGTCACCTCTGCCGAATTGCCCCATGACAGGCCCGTCTCTTTCCATGAGGTGAGCCGTGTGGGGATGCCAGATCGGAATTCGGGGGCCGCTGCCCATTCAGGGTCACGCGGCTCGGTGATGTAGAACCACCCCGATTGCCACCCTTTGATGGTTTCCACGTAGGCGCCCTCGAGCCATGTAATGTTGGCTATCTTGCCCACCATGGCGCCTCCGCACTCCGCTTGTCGTCCGCCCACGACCTTCGTCTTGACATTAAAGGTCTTTAGCCATAAGCCGAAGTGGGGCTAGATGCGGAGGAAGACCTCACACACGACGGTAAACACCGAGATGTTGAGGATGAAGTTCGGGGCCAGATCGTGGAAGTCCAGGCCGTAGTAGAACATGAGCCCCCGGGCGAACGGGTGAAGAGGAAAGCCCAGTCCACGGAGGAAGTGGGGGAGGAACACGACCCTCTCATGGGATCTAGGGGTGGGGATGAGTTGCCCCTCATCTGGGAGCCGAAGCGCGATGTCGTTAGACAAGTATCCGACTTTCCTCAACTTTTTGATATGCCCCTCCGTGACGGTGGAGGCCATCCATCTACCTCCCGCTCCGGACATGATTGGAGAAGGTTGAGGTGGGAAGTGCGGACTGGGGTGCTAGAGCTCGAGTGTGCAGGAATGGATAAGCGAAGGAGGAAGAAGGCGTAGATGGAAAGGGTGAATCCTTATCCCCTTATATGGGCGGCCGAAACTATGAGCCCCCGCCAGCCTAATAAAACTCGCTTATCTCCCAAGCGCCACGATTAATGGCGCGGTTGGGTTACCCACACCCGTATTGATGAGAATCCCGTAATAAGGGGACATGTTCTCTGCTTTGACAAGATGTGCCAAGGAAACTGCCTCGCTAAACGCGCTGAGGTGGGACAGTAAAATGATTCAAATAAAGGTTTGGCTGTGGCATGACGCCACGCTATGGAGTACGTCAGCAGATTAGATTTGTGCAGATATTATTCTCTCTACGGTGGTATGTGGAACTTATTTTGCAGAGTCGGACACTATCCTTGTGTTCAACATTTTCTATGAGGTATTTGGAGGTGGAACCCGCCTTGCAATGCTGAAGACAAATTTGCGCGCCAGACTCGTCGTCGTTGAAGCCTGGTTCAGGGGCTACTGAGGGATTTCTGGATTAGGGGTGTCCGGATGGCCGGACTATGACCTTTTGCCGGACTCCCGGACTATGAAGATACAAGATTAAAGACTTTGTCCCGTGACCGGATGGGACTTTCCTTGGCGTGGAAGGAAAGCTTGGCGATACGATATGTAGATCTGCTCCCATTTAACCGACTCTGTGTAACCCTAGCCCTCTCCGGTGTCTATATAAACCGGAGAGTTTTAGTCCGTAGGACGAACAACAATCATACCATAGGCTAGCTTATAGGGTTTAGCCTCTCTGATCTCGTGGTAGATCAACTCTTGTACTACCCATATCATCAATATTAATCAAGCAGGAGTAGGGTTTTACCTCCATCGAGAGGGCCCAAACCTGGGTAAAAACATCGTGTCCCTTGTCTCATGTTATGATCCGCCTAGACACACAGTTCGGGACCCCCTACCCGAGATCCGCCGGTTTTGAAACCGACAGTCCTCATCCCAAATATTGAGCGGGAAGGGAGCCAACAACGACCATTTTGAAGGGGGGCAACTAGTACAAGTTATCCTGACTAAAGTTGGTCTTCGACTGCCAAAGGCACTGGCGATGACGTTGTCTTGGGCTCCATGGTGACCTTCGTCCTGCCGCTCTACTGGTCTTGGTATTGTTGCACCGATATGGTAACCTTTGCTTGATGCCTCGGTACTCCGCGCCTGCGCTTGCCCCCTTTGCACCAAAGAGGAAGCGAGGAGACTGCGCTGGCTGGCGCCCGCCTGGTCTCAATCGTCATGGCTTGCATCATGAGCACCTAGCGAGGTACTCCCTGCCTTGCTCTCTCTGCCTCCTCATGAGCCTACCTAGCGAGGCCGCCCCTGAGGAGGCCTTGCATCGTCCGCCTCGCGAGGCTTGGTCCCTCGCGAGGGTCTTGAGCTTGGGCTGGTGTAGATGGGCCATACTGGGCCACTGCTTGAGCCACACCGCAGGCCGCAGGGAGGCAAGTCTGGGGACCCCCGTTCCCAGAACACCGACAAAGATCACATTGAGTCTATAGGAAAAGCCAATACTATCAAGGAGGGGTGAGGTTTTGCTTAATGAGTTTCTTGCTCAAAATGCTTAGTGATATGCTCCAAAGCCCTCAACTACTTTCTCACATCCACATATGTCCCAAACCAAAAGTCAAACTCGGCCACACCGATTCTTTCTATCCAGCGCCACCGAGTTCTGTTGACATAGCCACTGCCACATACCCTAGTCTTTTCGGTCTCACCGATAGGGATCTCGGTCTCACTGAGATGGGATTGCAATCTCTTTGTTTCCCTTTGTAACGTTTCGGTCAAACCGAGATGAGCGATCGGTCCCACCGAGATTGCAATGCAAACTCACTGTTTCCCTTTCATAACGTTTTGGTCTAACGAAGATGAGCGAATCGGTCCCACCGAGTCTGCCTGACCAACCCTCTGTGTGTCTATTACCAAAGTCGGTCTCACCGAGTTTTTGTGATCGGTCTCGCCGAGATTACGTTATGCCCTAACTGTAACCATATCGGTCCCACCGAGTTGACATGTTGGTCCCACCAAAAATCCTAACGGTCACATTATTTACTAAATCGGTCCGACCGAGTTTCATGATTCAGTCCCACCGAGATTGGTAAATTGTGTGTAACGGTTAGATTTTGTGTGGAGGATATATATACCCCTCCACCCACTCTTCATTCGTGAGGAGAGCCATCAGAATGTGCCTACACTTCCAACATACATTTTCTGAGAGAGAACCACCTACACTTGTGTTGAGGTCAAGATATTCCATTCCTACCATATGAATCTTGATCTCTAGCCTTCCCAAGTTTCTTTCCACTCAAGTCTTCTTTCCACCAAATCCAAATCCTGTGAGAGAGAGTTGAGTGTTGGAGAGACTATCATTTGAAGCACAAGAGCAAGAAATTCATCATCAACACACCATTTGTTACTTCTTGGAGAGTGGTGTCTCCTAGATTGGCTAGGTGTCACTTGGGAGCCTCCGACAAGATTGTGGAGTTGAACCAAGGAGTTTGTAAGGGCAAGGAGATTTCCTACTTCGTGAAGATCTACCCTAGTGAGGCAAGTCCTTCATTGGCGACGACCATGGTGGGATAGACAAGGTTGCTTCTTCGTGGACCCTTCGTGGGTGGAACCCTCTATGGACTCGCGCAGCCGTTACCCTTCGTGGGTTGAAGTCTCCATCAACGTGGATGTACGATAGCACCACCTATCGGAACCACGACAAAAACATCGGTGTCTCCAATTGCGTTTGCCTCCTCAAACTCATCCCCTTTAAATTCATATGCAATTGTTTTACATTCCGCTGCTACACTCTTAGAATTGCATGTGTAGGTTGATTGCTTGACTAGTGCTAAGTTGCTAAAATCTGCCAAGAACTAAAATTGGGAAAATGCTAGAATTTTATTTGGTCAAGTAGTCTAATCACCCCCCCTCTAGACATACTTTCGATCCTATAGCTTCTTAAGATGTGCATTATCGAGAGGGCCCGGAGATACCTCTCCGATACTCGGAGTGACAAATCCTAATCTCGATCTATGGCAACCCAACAAACACCTTCAGATACGTGTAGATCATATTTATAATCACCCAGATATGTTGTGACGTTTGATAGCACACAAGGCATTCCTCCGGTATCTGGGAGTTGCATAATCTCATAGCCAGAGGAATATGTATTTGACATGAAGAAAGCAATAGCAATAAAACTGAACGATCATTATGCTAAGCTAATGGATGGGTCTTGTCCATCACATCATTCTCTAATGATGTGATCCTGTTCATCAAATGACAACACATGTCTTTGGTTAGGAAACTTAACCATCTTTGATTAATGAGCTAGTCTATTAGAGGCTTACTAGGAACACAGTGTTTTGTCTATGTATCCACACATGTATCAAGTTTCCGGTTAATACAATTCTAGCATGAATAATAAACATTTATCATGAATCAGGAAATATAAAATAACAACTTTATTATTGCCTCTAGGGCATATTTACTTTAGTCTCCCACTTGCACTAGAGTCAATAATCTAGTTCACATCGCCATGTGATTTAACACCAATAGTTCACATCGCCATGTGATAAACACTCAAAGGGTGTACTAGAGTCAATAATCTAGTTCACATTGCCATGTGATTAACACCCAAAGAGTACTAAGGTGTGATCATGTTTTGCTTGTGAGAGAAGTTTAGTCAACGGGTCTATCATATTCTGATCCGTATGTATTTTGCAAATTTCTATGTCTACAATGCTCTGCATGGTGCTACTCTAGCTCATTGCTCCCACTTTCAATATGTATCCAGACTGAGACTCAGAGTCATCTAGACTAGTGTTAAAGCTTGCATTGTCGTAAACCTTTGACGAACCCTTTATCACCTGCATAACCGAAAAACATTTCCTTAGTCCTCTAAGGATAATTTTAAACGTTGTCTAGTGATCTACTCTTGGATCACTATTGTACCCCCTTGCCAAACTCATTGGCAAGGCACACAACAGGTTTGGTACACAGCATGACATACTTTATAGAACCTATGACTGAGGCATAGGGAATGACTTTCATTCTCTCTCTATCTTCTGTGTGGTCGGGCTTTGAGTCTTACACAACTTCACACCTTGCAATACTGACAAGAACCCTTTCTTTGACTGATTCATTTTTGAACATCTTCAAAACTTTGCCAAGGTATGTGCTTTGTGAAAGTCCTATTAAGCGTCTCGATTTATCCCTATATATCTTGATGCCCAATATGTAATTAGCTTTACCAAGGTCTTTCATTGAAAAATTCTTATTCAAGTATTCTTTTATGCTATCCAAAAATTCTATATCGTTTCCAATCATCAATATGTCATCCACATATAATATCAGAAATGCTATAGAGCTCCCACTCACTTTCTTATAAATACAGGCTTCACCATAAGTCTATATAAAACCATATGCTTTGATCACTTCATCAAAATGTATATTCCAACTCCGATATGCTTGCACCAGTCCATAGATGAATCGCTAGAGCTTGCACACTTTGTTAGTACCTTTAGGATCGACAAAACCTTCTGGTTGCATCATATACAACTCTTCTTAGAGATATCCATTTAAGGAATGTAGTTTTGACATGGCAATTGCTAACATGATTTAGACGCACTTAAGCATCACTACGGTTGACAAAGTCTCATCATAGTCAACCCCTTGAACTTATCGAAAACCTTTTTGCGACAAGTCGAGCTTTGTAGACAGTAACATTACCATCAGCGTCAGTCTTCTTCTTGAAGATCCATTTATTCTCTATGGATTGCCGATCATCGAGCAAATCCACCAAAGTCCACACTTTGTTCTCATACAGGGATCCTATTGATGTCTGCTAGAACTACGTCGGTATTTCCCCAAAGAGGAAGGGATGATGCAGTATAGCGACGGTAGGTATTTCCCTCAGTGATGAGACCAAGGTTATCAATCCCTTTCGGGTATAGTGCCTCTAGATAGGCAAATAACGTGAGCTAAAAGTGGTAGATAGGATAAATAGATCACGGAAAAAATAAATTGCAACAAGGTATTTTTGTATTTTTGGTTTAATAGATCTGAAAATAAATGCAAAAGCAAATATCATGAAAAGAGATCCAGGGGTCGTAGGTTTCACTAGTGGCTTCTCTCGAGAAAAAATAGCAAACGGTGGGTAAACAATTACTGTTGGGCAATATATAGAACTTCAAATAATCATGACGATATCCAGGCAATGATCATTATATAGGCATTACGTCCAAGATTAGTAGACCGACTCCTGCCTGCATCTACTACTATTACTCCACACATCGACCGCTATCCAGCATGCATCTAGTGTATTATGTTCATGGATAAATGGAGTAATGCAATAATACAATGACATGATGTAGACAAGATCTATCTATGTAGAGATGGACCCCCATCATTTAATCCTTAGTAGCAACAATACATATGTGTCGGTTCCCCTTTTGTCACTGGGATCAAGCACCGTAAGATCGAACCCACTACAAAGCACCTCTTCCCATTGCAAGATAAATAGATCAAGTTGTCCAAACAAAACCCAAATATCAGAGAAGAAATATGAGGCTATAAGCAATCATGCATATAAGAGATCAAAGAAGACCCAAATAACTTTCATGGATAAAAACATAGATCTGATCATAAACTCGAAGTTCATCGGATCCCAACAAACACACCGCAAAAAGGCTTACATCATATGGATCTCCAAGAGCATTGTATTGATAATCAAGAGATAGAGAGGAAGCCATCTAGCTACTAACTACGGACCTGTAGGTCAACAAAGAACTACGCATGCATCATCGGAGAGGCACCAATGGAAGTGGTGAACCCCTCTGTGATGGTGTCTCAATTGGATATGGTGGTTCCGGAATCTGCGGTGGCTGGAATTGATTTTCGTCGACTCCCCTAGGGTTTCTGGATTATTGGGCTATTTATAGAGCAAAGAGGTGGTTCAGGGGGCACCCGAGGTGGGCACAACCCACCAGGGCGCGCCTAGGCCTCCTGGCACGCCCTGGTGGGTGCTACCCTCCTCGAGGCACCCCACAGATGCAGCCTTGCCCACTGAATGTCTTCTGGCCCAAAAAAATCCTCAAAAAGTTTCGCTGCGTTTGGACTCCATTTGATATTGATTTCCTGCGATGTAAAAAAACATACATAAAACAACAACTGGCACTGGGCACTATGTCAATAGGTTAGTACCAAAAAATTGATATAAAATAACTAGAAAATGATTGTAAAACATACAAGGATGATAATATAACAGCATGGAACAATCAAAAATTATAGATACGTTGGAGACATATGAGCATCCCCAAGCTTAATTCCTGCTCGTCCTTGAGTAGGTAAATGATAAAAACAGAATTTTTGATGTGGAATGCTGCCTAACATGTTCATCACATTTGTTTTCTTTATAGCATGAACATATGGACTTTTATATGATTCAAAGCAATAGTCTAGTTTTGACATGAGGACTTTAATACTCAAGCATACCAACAAGCAACCATGTCTTTCAAAATATCAAATCTAAAGCAAGTTATCCCTAGCCCATTATGCTCAATCGTTGATCCATTCATGAAACACACTCGAATATTAGCTACACCCAAGGCTCAAATACGATCATAGTGCCCGTTAGTTGGTGCTTTATAAGAGAAGATGGAAACTCAAATTCAAAATAAAAATTGCATAAGTAAAAGAAAGGCCCTTCGCAGACGGAAGTAGGGATTTGTAGAGGTGCCAGATCTCAAATCTTAAATTGAGAGATAAAAGCATTTTTGAGAGGCATACTTTTCCCACCAACGAAAATGACTTAGAGATCTCAACACTTTCCATGCTAGATACATCATAGGCGGTTCCCAAACAGAAAATAAAGTTTATTCCTTTTTTCACCATTACTTTCACTTTCCATGGCTAGTCGAATCCACGGTTGCCCTCCATACCAACACTTTCCAAGGAATTTATTATTTGACAACATAAAGTAAATTCATTTTTCATTTCGGGATTGGGCATCCCTAATACCTTTGTTGTACTCTCGTGCAATGACAAGTGAATAAACACTCATCGTGAGAATAACACATCTAGCATGGAAAATATTGGTCGCCCTTCACCGCCTCGCGAGTGGTAGAGCACACAAAAGAGAAATTTATTTTGAAAATTAGAGATGGCACATGCAAATTTGCTTAGAACGGCATGGAAATACTGCATATAGGTAGGTTAGTGGACTCATAAGGCAAAACTGGTTTGAAGGGTTTTGGATGCACAAGTAGTGATCATACTTAGTGCAAAATTAAGGCTAGCAAAAAGATTGAGAAGCAACCAACCAAAAAGCGAAAAATCTCGTACCGAAGCATTAAGCATAAGTAACACCAAATAATGCACCATAAGTAGGATATAAATTTCATTGCATAACTATTGACTTTCGGGCTTGCATAGGGAATCACAAACCTTAACATCAATATTCTTACTAAAGCACGATTACACATCAACATGACTCACATATCATATTGCCATATCTCAAAACCATTACTAAGAATCAAGTTTATTTTGTCCAATAATCTTCATGAAAGTTTTTATTATATCCTCCTTGGATATCTATCACTTTGGGACTATTTTTATATGTTGCTTCTGATAAGCTCAAACAAATATAAGTGAAGACCATGAGCATAAAAAAATTTCTTTCTCTCAAAATAATCTAAGTGAAGCAAGAGAGAATTTCTTAAAATTTTACTAACTCCCAAATAAATCTAAGTGAAGCATGAGAGAATTTCTTCAAAAATAACAAAGCACACTGTGCTCAAAAAGATATAAGTGAAGCACTAGTGCAAATCCATGGCTCTAAAAATTTAACTGAAGCATAGGAGCAAGCATAACATAAATTTTTGCTTCTCTAAAAAAGGTGTGTCCAGCAATGATTAAACACTTAAAACACAAAGCAAAACAAGCAAAGACTCATGTCATACAAGACGCCCCAAGCAAAACTCATAATATGTGACGAATAAAAATACAGTTTCAAGCAAAATATTGATGGTTGTTAGAAGAAAGTGGGGATGCCACTCGGGGGCATCCCCAAGCTTAGTTGCTTGCTACTTCTTTGAATATTATCTTGGGGTGCCTCGGGCATCCCCAAGCTTAGCCTTTTCCTAATCCTTATTCCTTCATCCATCATAAGATCACCCAACACTTGAAAACTTCAATCACACAAAACTCAAACATACCCTTCATGAGATCCATTAGTATAAGAAAGCAAACCACTACTATAAGTACTGTGCAAACCTATTATTATTTTGTTTTTGCATTATATCTACTATATTCCAACTTTTCTATGGCAAAAACTCATCAAAGAAAACCATAGAATCATCAAAACAAGCACACAATGCAAAGAAAACAGAATCTGTCAAAAACAGAATAGTCTGTAGCAATCTGAATATTTCGAATACTTCTGGAACTCCAAAAATTCTGAAATAAGTTGGTGAACGTGAGAAATTTGTCTATTAATATTCTTCAAAAAGAATAAATTCAAAATCACTCTTCTGTTAAAAATGACAAATAATCTCGTGAGCACAAAAGTTTCTGTTTTTCAGTAAGATCAAATCAACTTTCACCCAAATCTTCCCAAAGGCCTTGCTTGGCACAAAAACTTACTAAAACACAAAAAACACAATCATAACAGTAGCATAATTTTGCTAACACACAAGAACATAAAATAAAAAGCAAAAAATAAATTTTATTCATTGGGTTGCCTCCCAACAAGCGCTATCGTTTTACGCCCCTAGCTAGGCACAACGCGTAGGTTCTAAGTTTTGTCATCTTTGGTTCTAGATCCATAAGATTCCCTCATGATTGATTAATATGGTGGACTAATTCTTGTTACAGGGAAGTGTTCCATTCCCTTTCTTAGTGTAAATTAAAATTTAATATTGCCTTCTTTCATATCTATCACGGCACCAATAGTACGCAAAAACGGTCTACAAAGAATAATTGGACAAGAAGGATTGCAATCAATATCAAGGACAATAAAATCTATGGGTACATAATTCATATTTGCAAGAATAAGAACATCATTAGTTCTTCCCATAGGCTTTTTAATAGTATAATCTGCTAAGTGCAAATTTAAAGAGCATTTTTTTAATATTGGTAAGACCAAGCACATCACATAAAGATTTCGGAATTGTAGAAACACTAGCACCCAAGTCACAAAAAGCAAAACACTCATAATTTTTAATCTTGACTATAATAGTACGTTCCCACTCATCATGCAAGTTTCTAGGAATTTAAACATCTAATTCCAACTTTTCTTCAAAAGCTTTCATCACGGCATCAACAATACGTTAAGTAAAAGCTTTATTTTGCTCAAAAGCATGGGGTGAATTTGTCATGGATTGCAACAAAGAAATACAATCAACCAAAGAGCAACTATCATAATTAAAGTCTTTGTAATCCAAAATAGTGGGCACATCACTAGTAAAAGTCTTGACCTCTTCAAACCCACTTTTATCAATTTTCTCAACAAGATTTTCACCGTCCGAATCATAGGGACGCCTTCTAACTAAAGTTGACTCTTCTCCAGTCCCCTTTTCATCAATCTTAATTTTACTAAACAAAGAATCAATAGAATAAACACCAATCATTTTAAGATCAACATTTTTATTTTCTAACAAGATGGGTTTGGCAGCAATTTGATTTACTAAAGTAGCGTGTACATCGGATATTTTTCCCAACAAACTTTAGGCAAAAGCATACTTAGATTGAAGATTGCAAACTTCTCTACTAATATCATCAAGTTGTTTCATTATAGCTTCTAACACAATGGAGTGTTCCTTAAGTTCTTCACTAAAATATTTATTATGCTCAAATTGTGTAGTCATATATTCCTTAGTACTTTTCTCAATTTCAAGCAAAATATTTGGGTAAGGAACATCATAATATTTCCTTTGAGGCATCATGACTGCGCAAAAAAGATTGCACACAAAAACAGATCTGATGAGAAAACAGCGACGAAAAAGAGGGCGAATAAAACGACAATTTTTTGTGAAGTGGGGGATAGGAAAACGAGAGGCAAATGGCAAATAATGTAAATTGGGAGGAGATGAGATTTGTGATTAGGAACCTGGTTGATGTTGAAGATCCTCCCCGACAACGGCGCCAGAAATTCCTTTTGATGTCTGCTAGAACTACGTCGGTATTTCCCCAAAGAGGAAGGGATGATGCAGTATAGCGACGGTAGGTATTTCCCTCAGTGATTTGACCAAGTTATTGAACCAGTAGGAGAACCTCCTCACACCACGTAAACAGCACATGCACACAAATAACAAATACTCGCAACCCAACGTGTTAAAGGTGTTGTCAATCCCTTTCAGGTACGGCGCCTCTAGCTAGGCAAATAACGTGAGATAAAACTAGTAGATTGCAGAACAAATAGATTGCATTAAGGTATTTTTGTATTTTTGGTTTAATAGATCTAAAAATAAATGGAAAGGAAAATAGATCGCAAAGGCAAATATGATGAAAAGAGACCCGGGGGCCGTAGGTTTCACTAGTGGCTTCTCTCGAGAGAAAAATAGCAAACGGTTGGAAAACAATTACTGCTGGGCAATTGATAGAACTTCAAATAATCATGACGATATCCAGGCAATGATCATTATATAGGCATCACGTCCAAGATTAGTAGACCGGCTCCTGCCTACATCTACTACTATTACTCCACACATCGACCGCTATCCAGCATGCATCTAGTGTATTAAGTTCATGGAGAAGCGGAGTAATGCAATAAGAACGATGAAATGATGTAGACAAGATCTATCTATGTAGAGATAGACCCCATTGTTTTATCCTTAGTAGCAACAATACATACGTGTCGGTTCCCCATCTGTCACTAGGACCAAGCACCGTAAAATTGAACTCACTACAAAGCACCTCTTCCCATTGCAAGATAAATAGATCAAGTTGGCCAAACAAAACTCAAATATCGAAGAAGAAATATGAGGCTATAAGCAATCATGCATATAAGAGATCAAAGAAGACTCAAATAACTTTCATGGATAAAAACATAGATCTGATCATAAACTCAAAGTTCATCGGATCCCAACAAACACACCGTAAAAAGGCTTACATCATATGGATCTCCAAGAGACCATGGTATTGATAATCAAGAGAGAGTGAGGAAGCCATCTAGCTACTAACTATGGACCCATAGGACTACAAAGAACTAGTCACGCATCATCGAAGAGGCACCAATGGAAGTGGTGAACCCCTCCGTGATGGTGTCTAGATTGGATCTTGTGGTTCTGGACTCTGCGGCGACTGGAATTGATTTCCGTCGACTGCCCTAGGGTTTCTAGAATATTAGGGTATTTATAGAGCAAAGAGGCGGTTCAGGGGGCACCCAAGGTGGGTGAGGGAGTCCTGGATTAGGGGGTATCCGAACATCCGGACTATGTACTTTGGCCGGACTGTTTGACCATGAAGATACAAGACTCAAGACTTCATCCCGTGTCCGGATGGGACTCTACTTTGCGTGGAAGACAAGCTTGCCGATTCGAATATTATATTTCCTTCTTTGTAAACGACTCCACGTAAACCTTAGCCCTCTCCGATGTCTATATAAACCGGAGAGTTTAGTCCTTAGAGGCAGAATCATAATCATCTTAGGCTAGCTTCTAGGGTTTAGCCTCTACGATCTCGTGGTAGATCAACTCTTGTAACACTCATATCATCAATATCAATCAAGCAGGAAGTAGGGTTTTACCTCCATCGAGAGGGCTCGAACCTAGGTAAACATTGTGTCCCTTGCCTCCTGTTACCATTGGCTTTAGACGCACAGATCGGGACCCCCTACCTGAGATCCGCCGGTTTTGACACCGACATTGGTGCTTTCATTGAGAGTTCCTCTATGTCGTCGCTGCAAGGCTCGATGGCTCCTTCAATCATCAACAACAACGCGGTCCAGGGTGAGACTTTCTCCCCCGGACAGATCTTCGTGTTTGGCAGCTTCGCACTGCGGGCCAATTCGCTTGGCCATCTGGAGAAGATCGACAGCTACACCCCTGGGCATCAGGACAGGTTCGGAAACCTAATCTACATGGCGGATATCCGTGGAGACTTGATCTTCAACGGATTCAGTCCTATGCCAGGAGCGTCGGACAGTCACGATGAGCACAGCTTAGACCTGCTGACGGACAACGCTCGGGATATCACCCCTGCAGGAGCCCCGGACCCAAATCCAGGGCAGATTGCGTCGCCCAAGGATGGGTGGATGGACCCCGCCCCGGAGGCTGCACACCCATCGGCGGTAGAGCCGAACACAGACTTCACCCCCAAGGAAGCCTGTGACACCGGACCCATGGACTCGTATCCGGTTGTAGGTTCTAGTCCACGCACCTCCGAGCCCGCGGAATCAGGTTGGGCTCCGGTAATGGAGATCACCGCTGCGGATATCTTCCAGCACTTGCCCTTTGGCGACATGTTAAACTCATTAAAGTCTCTCTCTTTGTCAGGAGACTCTTGGCCGAACTATGTCCGGCTCGAGTGGGAAGCTGGCGACGAGGGAATTCGTTTTCCACCGACCACCCACTTCATAGCCACAGTCGATGATTTGACCGACGTTCCTGACTTCGACTCCGAAGACATCGACGGTTTGGACGATGATGTAGCAGAAGAACAGCAACCACCACCCACGGGGCGGTGGATAGCCACCTCTTCATATGAAATATATGGTGGACACTCCGAAAGAAACCAATGGCGATGAGGAAATGGAGGATAACCCCTCAAAGAAGAAAGCAAAGCATGGGCATCGTCAGCGCCGCTCCAAGCCCCGCCATAGCAATACGGCACTGGAGACGAAAACAATTCGGATGGTGCCGAAGATGAATACAACCCCGATCAGCCTGCCTTTGAGCAGGCCGAGCAGGAAGACGAGCATGTCAGCCCAGACGAGCAGGCAACGAACGGGTATCTGGAGGAGGACAACTACATGCCCCCCTCTGAAGACAAGATTAGCCTCGGCGACGACGAGTTCGGCGTGCCTGAGGACCTCGTGGAGCAGGAGCGCTTCAAGCGCCGGGTTATGGCCACTGCGAGGAGCCTAAAAAAGAAGCAGCAGCAGCTCCAAGTTGATCAAGACCTGCTCACAGACAGATGGACAGAAGTCCTGGCAGCCGAGGAATATAGACTCGAGTGCCACACGGCTGACCGGCCACCTCGTGGCTGGGATAGAACGGCATATCAGCCCGAATACCAGCCCGCACCCCCACGCCAGTTTACTACGGCCCGGGGTAATACATAGGACCTGCAAGACAGATTGGAAAACAACGCAGGACTACCAAGATCGATCTACGGATCACGGGGGCGCACCACAGCACATGACGATGACCGTCATACCGGATACACTAATAATAAATCCGGCCGGGCCGAACACAACCGACCAGACTTAGTCGGACTGCGTCGTGACATAGCCCGGACAGAGGCGCTGCACACCCCCTCTGCTTCACTGATGAAGTAATGGATCATGAATTCCCAGAAGGGTTTAAACCCGTGAACATTGAATCATACGATGGCACAACAGACCCCGCAGTATGGATTGAAGATTTCCTTCTCCACATTCACATGGCCCGCAGAGACAACCTGCACGCCATCAAGTATCTTCCCCTTAAGCTCAAAGGACCAGCCAGGCACTGGCTAAATAGCTTGCCGGCAAATTCCATTGGCAGTTGGGAAAACCTAGAGGTCGCTTTCCTCGACAACTTCCAGGGCACATACGTGCGACCACCGGATGCTGATAACTTGAGCCACATTACCCAACAGCCCGGAGAGTTGGCCAGAAAATTCTAGACTCGGTTTCTAACTAAAAGGAACCAAATTGTCGATTGTCCGGATGACGAAGCCCTCACGACACTCATGACACGCTTTTGCGCAGGAGAGGATAGCTGGTTGGCTCGCAGAAGCACCACGCCAATAAACTCCAGCACTTCAGAGGTCTGCGACAATAACGGCATGCCACGGCACAACAGACATAAGCGTCGGAACAACGGTGACAACACTGAAGACACGGCGGTAAACACTGGATTCAGTGGCTCAAAATCCGATCAGCAGAAAAAGCCGTTCAAAAGAAACAATTAGGGACTGTCCAGTCTGGACCGCATACTTGACCGCTCATGCCAAATTCACGGCACCCCGGATAAGCCAGCAAATCACACTAATATAGACTGCTGGGTTTTCAAGCAGGCCAGCAAGATAAATGTCGAGAACAAGGACAAGGGGCTGCACAACGATGATGACGATGAGCACCGACATCCGAACACGGGGGGGGGGGGCAGAAGAAATTTCCTCCCCAGGTAAAAATGGTCAACATGATCTATGCTACCCACATCCCCAAAAGGGAACGGAGCAAGCACTATGGGACGTCTATGCGATGGAGCCAGTCGCCCCAAAATTCAAACCATGGTCAGCCTGTCCGATCACCTTTGATCACAAGGATCACCCTACCAGCATCCGTCACAGCGGTTCGGACGCATTGGTCCTAGACCCAATCATCGACGGATTCCACCTTACGCGAGTCCTTATGGATGGCGGCATCAGCCTAAACCTGCTTTATCAGGATACAGTGTGCAAAATGGGCATCGACCCTTCAAGGATCAAGCCCACCAAAACTACCTTTAAAGGTGTAATTCCAGGGGTAGAGGCCCGTTGCACGGGCTCTATAACACTGGAGGTGGTCTTCGGATCTCCGGATAACTTCCGAAGCGAAGAGTTAATCTTTGATATCGTCCCTTTCTGCAGTGGTTGTCACGCACTGCTTGGACAAACCGCATTCGCTCGATTCAACGCGGTGCCATACTATGCATACCTTAAGCTCAAGATGCCAAGACCTCGCGGGGTCATAACAGTCAACGGAAACATGGATCGCTCTCTCCATACAGAAGAGCACACTGCAGCCCTCACGGCAAAAGTACAAAACAGCTTTCCCCGGCAAACCACCAATCCGGCGACAACAACTCCGAACACCATCAAGCGAGCCCGAAGTACCCCGCAACAAGATCGCCAGGCACGCCAAGAGCGCGACTAGCAGTCCGGCCTCTGCTCCAGCCCCATTAAGGCAGCATTCATGTCGCGCGTACACAATTACGCACTCAAAATACCATGGGAATAGGCGGAGGCGCAATAGTGGCACAGTCAATAGTGCGGTTCAGCTGCAACATACATTAATAACCCCCTTTATCTTTCAGGAACCTGCTTTCGGGCAGCCTCTTCAGAAGAGCCGGATTGTCGGAACTTCCACAGGAGAGGAATCCAAGGAGGCAAAAGGCGTCGCACACAAAGGGAATACCCAGGTGGAATCTATTCATGATCGTTAATACCTGTTTTATATACCTATATGTGGCCTGCCCTTGGATAGGACATGTCAAATAGTCCTATTTACCTCTACTTAATGCATTCATTGTAAACATATGCTTAGACGTATTGTACATCAATGGCAGATTATATACAGCGTCAGCTTATTATTCCTATCTGCACATTTTTTATATAAATGTTTATTTACTATTGCATCTGTACACTTTGGTACGTTTAGTTTGCCAGGGGCTTCTTACGTCGCCCCTTAAATACGGCAAGGTAAGTCCGAACACTTTTGACAGTGCGGCACCCTGAACTTATAGCATTATATGCATGAGCTCCGAATCATGTCTTGGGTCAATAGTTGGGTTAGCCCGGCACCCTTGTTTTGGTACCTTACGTTCCATTATATCGGCTAAGGTAGCACAGGGAGAACTACTGCGATTATGTCCCGGTTCTTTCGGACGAGCACCTCAGTAGAGAAAGCCGAAAACTAACCAGCATGATGTGGCGAGAGCTGGTCGCTGTTCGAGAGGTCTTAAAATCCTTAAAGATTTTTCCGCTTTAGGCGAGGAATCGGCCTCGTCCAATTTAGGCGTATATAGCGCCCCAATTCGGCTTTCCAAATTCTAGGGGCTTCGCCGAAATTTAAAATTATAGACTTCTATGGCTAAGTGAAAGTTATAAAGCCGCATAGTCCGATTGCCTTGTTCGCTGCGCCAAACACCACCTTCAGGGACCAAATATTTGGATAAAGACTGTCTGGGTTTTCCAGGAACACCCCGATACTAGTTATATGGGGGTGGAAGCTGACGACTGGCCTACTTTCAGAATTTTATAAACAACCGCACAGAAGGTAATATTTTAAATCAAAAAGCACTACATAGTGCAAGTAACTTCGTCTTTATATTACAAAAATTATGGAAGTACATTCACTCCAAGATTGTGTCCTTGGTACATTCATCGGCCACGAGATGAGCGCCTTTCATAACGCCATCATAATATTTTTCTGGATACCGATGCGGCTTGCCCTCCGACGGTCCATCCTTCACCAGCTTCTCCGCGTCCAGCTTGCCCCAATGCACCTTCGCACGAGCAAAGGCTCGGCGGGCACCCTCAATGCAAATGGACCGCTTGATCACTTCAAGCTGCGGACAGGCATTTACCATCCGCTTTATTAGGCCGAAGTAGCTAGCAGGTAGGGGCTCACCAGGCCACATCCGGACTATGAAATCTTTCATAGCCACTTCAGCCGCCTTGTGGAATTCAACCAACTGCTTCAATTGGTAACTCAGAGGCATCGAGTGTTCGGCTCCAGCATACTGGGACCAGAACAGCTTCTCCGTCGAGCTCCCCTCCTCGGCGCGGTACAACTCCGCAGCATCAGATACGCTGCATGGCAGATCTGCGAATGCCCCTGGAGAGCTCCGAATTCGGGTAAGTAAAAGAAACGCCGCCTCCACATGCTTGCTTTTCATAAAGAATGCCTTACCCGTTGCTATATTCTTGGCCGCTTGGGTTTCCTGCTGGACCTTTTCGGCTTCGGCCTTGGCATCTTTCATGCTCAAAAGGGCCTTCGCTAGCTCAGACTCCTTCGTCTTGAAGTCACGCTCCAAGGACTCGAACTTCTTGCCGAGCTCCTGGAGCTCTTGCTGTACCTCGCCCACCCTAGCATTCTGCTTTTCACACTCAATGCGCTCTGCAGCCGCCTTGTCTTCGGCCTCGGACAATGCCTTCTTCAGGGACGCCACTTCGGTCGTGGCCCCTATTACCAAATCATGACACTTTCTTAGAATCACCAATTTTTTTCTATTCTTTGTGATATATGAACGGGGTATTACTCGGCTTTGTTCTCTTCGAGCTGCCTCTTCCTGAGGCTGAGCTCCCCTGGGTCTGCTCTAGGTCCCCCTTGAGTCCGGAGACTTCCGTCGTGCAGGCAGCAGCGGCAACCAGCGCCGCCTGTTTATTCACATAGACACCTAATGTTAGACTCCTGCGGATTATTATCGACCCTCCGTTTGGCTTTTCGTTCTGAACACCAAACAGAGTATCAGGGGCTACTACCTACCGGGTGATAATTTCACACACTTTTTACTTACCTCAAAGCATGTTAGGAGGCTGGTGCAGGCTTCGGTTAGTCCGCTCTTGGCGGACAGGACCTTCTTAATCACCGCACTCATAAGAGTACGGTGCTCTTCATCCAT
Source organism: Triticum aestivum (assembly GCF_018294505.1). Lineage (NCBI taxonomy): Eukaryota > Viridiplantae > Streptophyta > Magnoliopsida > Poales > Poaceae > Triticum > Triticum aestivum. Next base: position 604,479,690 of record NC_057810.1, on the reverse strand, counting down.
GGAAGCGCCGCGAAGCACTTCCAGCAGACTATCTGACGCCTCTGGCGTAACGGAAGTCATCAGCACGGACGGCTCGCCCTCCTTAGTGAGGGGCTGCCTGCCTGAATCTGGAGCCTTTGTACAGTGTCCGGCTGGGAGCCCGACTCGCGGTGGCTCCCATCGGCACAGTCTACGGGGATCTTGCGCCACGTGAGCCCGGTGTCCGGGGTTTCGCCGTGGGGCGTCTCCAGAGTCGCCTCCCCTGGCTCAGGGAGCCTTTGGGACAACACCTCCATGTCGTCTGCAGGCCGAGGGGAAGTGGCCGTTGGGAGCGAATTCATCGCCGAACTGCTCAAAGACCCATCCGAAGAAGATACCTCGGGATGGGCCCTGGCTGGACTGCATATGCGTGTTCAGCATTATAACAGACTATGAAGCAAAGTCGCACTAAAATACAACGGAAGTACGGATACTTACGATCTTACTAGGGGCTTCCCCCTGGGCAGCCACTCCTCGCTATAGGCGGCCGTGGTGGAGTAATCCGGAAGGGATGCATTTCCCTTCTTGGGCGTCCTAGCCTCCCCGTCCGGGGCGGCTTTCCTTTTCTTCTCCTCCCCGGTGCAGGGAGGTGGCATTTCTTCGTGATCCTCCCCACCTCTGCGGGAAGAATCTGCCTCGTCGTCCTCGGACGACGAGCCTATGACGGCCTTGCGCTGGGGACCCTTCCTGGTCCCCTGGGCCGCCCTCTTAGACCCTTCGGCCTCCCCGGATGGGGCGGCCCTCTCTTTCTCCTTCTCCTCCTCCCCTTCATGGGAGGAATGTGCCTCGTCATCTTCGGACGAGGCGTCCTGTACGGCCTTGCGCCGGAGACCCCTCCTGGTCCCCGGGGCATTCTTTTCGGCCTTCTTTTCTGGCGCTGGGACTAGCATCTCCGTCAGGAGAACGGTCGCCGGACCTTCTGGCAGCGGAGCCGGACAGTCGATCCGCTTCGCCATCTCCACATACTCCTGATTAAGTACACACAATAAATTAACATCTTCCCATGAGTATGCTGGGAAAGCTACACCTGGTGATGGTTAGAAAACTCACCGAACGGGGGGACCACGCGGCGTGGAGTCCACGGTCCTCGGACGTGGGAGGAGATGTTTCGGTACCCTTAAACAGCACCTTCCATGCGTCCTTAAGTGTCATGCCTTAGAGCTCTCAGAGTGTCCGGTGTTCGGCCGGGATGAACTCCCACAGATTAAAAGCCCATGTTTGGCACGGAAGAATTCGGCGGACGAGCATGACCTGGACTACATTGGCAAGCTTGATGTTCTTGTCAATCATATTTTGATACAGTTCTGAAGTCCGGTCAGCTCCGCAGGCTCACCCCAGGCCAGGCCTTCTTTTCCTAGGAGGTGAGCCGCATGGGAATTCCGGATCGGAATTCGGGGGCCATCGCCTAGTTGGTGTTGCGTGGCTCGGTGATGTAGAACCGCCCCGGTTGCCACCCTTTCACGGTCTCCATGAAAGAGCCGTCAAGCCAGGTGACGTTAGGCATCTTGCCCACCATGACGCCTCCGCACTCCACTTGCTGGCCGCTCACGATCTTCGGCTTCACGCAGAAGGTTCGTAGCCACAAGCTGAAGTGAGGCTTGATGCGGAGGAAGGCCTCGGACAGGACGATAAACCCGAGATGTTGAGGACGAAATTTGGGGCTAGATCATGGAAATCTAGCCCGTAGTAGAACATGAGCCCGCGGTCAAAGGGATGAAGTGGAAATCCCAGTCCACAGACGAAGTGGGCGAGAAACATGACCCTCTCGTGGGGTTCCGGAGTTGGAATGATCTGCCCTGTGTCCGGTAGCCGGTGCGCGATGTCTGCGGCCAAGTATCCGGCCGCCCGAAGCTTCGCAATATGCTCCTCCTTCACGATGGAGGCCACCCACTTGCCTCCTGCTCCGGACATGTTTGGCTATGCGGAGTAGGCTTGGTCTAGGGCGCTGGAGCTCGAAGAGGCAAGAATGGATTGGCAAAGGAGGAAGAAGGCGTGGGTGAAAATGGGGAATTCTTATCCCTTTATAGAGGCAACGAAGCGGTGTGCCTCCCCACTTGCCCATTGAGGGTCACTTATTTCCCAAGCGCCACGATAGATGGCGCGGTTGGGTTACCCATACCAGTATTGATGGGAATCCCATGATAAGGGGACATGATCTCTGCTTTGACAAGACGTGTCGAGGAAACCGCCTCGCAGTATGCGTTATGGCTGGTTGTGGGACGGTTCGAATAATAACCCGACCGTAGTATCGTGTCACGCCATACAAAAATTGTCAGCAGATTACATTTGTGAAATATCATTCTCTCTACGTTGGTATGCGAAGATCATCTTGTAGATCCAGACACGGTTTAAGTGTTCGATAATTACTTTGGAGTATTCGGGGATGGAACCCGCCTTGCAATGTTGAAGACAAACTGTGCACCGGACTCATCATCATTGAAGCCTGGTTTAGGGGCTACTGAGGGAGTCCTGGATTAGGGGGTATCCGGACATCCGGACTATGTACTTTGGCCGGACTGTTGGACCATGAAGATACAAGACTCAAGACTTCGTCCCGTGTCCGGATGGGACTCTCCTTTGCATGGAAGACAAGCTTGGCGATTCGGATATTATATTTCCTTCTTTGTAACCGACTCCATGTAAACCATATCCCTCTCCGGTGTCTATATAAACCGGAGAGTTTAGTCCTTAGAGGAAGAATCATAATCATCATAGGCTAGCTTCTAGGGTTTAGCCTCTACGATCTCGTGGTAGATCAACTCTTGTAACACTCATATCATCAATATCAATCAAGTAGGAAGTAGGGTTTTACCTCCACCGAGAGGGCCCGAACCTGGGTAAACATTGTGTCCCTTGCCTCCTGTTACCATTGGCCTTAGACGCACAGATCGGGACCCCCTACCCGAGATCCGCCGATTTTGACACCGACAGTGGGCACAACCCACCAGGGCGCACCTGACCCTTGATACGTCTCCAACGTATCTATAATTTATGATTGTTCCATGCTATTTTATTACTTGTTTTGAATGTTATGGGCTTTATTATACACTTTTATATTACTTTTGGGACTAACCTATTAACCGGAGGCCCAGCCCATATTGCTGTTTTATTGCCGGTTTCAGTATTTCGAAGAAAAGGAATATCAAACGGAGTCAAACGGAATGAAACCTTCGGCAACGTGATTTTTTGGAAGATTGTGATCGAAGAGACTTGGAGTTCACGTCAGAAGAGCCTCGAGGAGGCCACGAGATAGGAGGGCGCGCCCCCCTTATAGGGTGGCGCCCCCTGTCTCGTGGGCCCCTCGAGCACCCCCCGACCAACTTATTTCGCCTATATATTCCCTCGTACCCTAAAACCATCGAATATCAAGATAGATCGGGAGTTCCGCCACCGCAAGCCTCTGTAGCCACCAAAAACCTCTCGAGAGCCCTTCCCGGCACCCTGCCGGAGGGGAGATTCATCACTGGTGGCCATCTTCATCATCCCGGCGCTCTCCATGACGAGGAGGGAGTAGTTCACCCTCTAGACTGAGGGTATGTACCAGTAGCTATGTGTTTGATCTCTCTCGATCTCTCTCGTGTTCCCTCTATGGCACGATCTTGATGTATCCCAATCTTTGCTATTGTAGTTGGATCTTATGATGTTTCTCCCCCTCTACTCTCTTGTGATGAATTGAGTTTTCCCTTTGAAGTTATCTTATCGGATTGAGTCTTTTATGAGAACACTTGATGTTTGTCTTGCCGTGCTTATCTGTGGTGACAATGGAATATCATGTGCCTCTTGATGTATGTTTTGGTGACCAACTTGCGGGTTCCGCCCATGAACCTATGCATAGGGGTTGGCACACGTTCTTGACTCTCCGGTAGAAACTTTGGGACACTCTTTGAAGTACTTTGTGTTAGTTGAATAGATGAATCTGAGATTGTGTGATGCATATCGTATAATCATGCCCACGGATACTTGAGGTGACAATGGAGTATCTAGGTGACATTAGGGTTTTGGTTGATTTGTGTCTTAAGGTGTTATTCTAGTACGAACTCTTTTATAGATCGATCCGAAAGAATAACTTTGAGGTGGTTTTGTACCCTACCTTAATCTCTTCGTTTGTTCTCCGCTATTAGTGTATTTGGAGTGACTCTTTGTTGCATGTTTAGGGATTGTTATATGATCTATCTATGTTATTATTGTTGAGAGAACTTGCACTAGTGAAAGTATGAACCCTAGGCCTTGTTTCCTATCATTGCAATACTGTTTACGCTCACTTTTATCGCTCGCTACCTTGCTGTTTTTATTATTTCAGATTACAAAAACCTTTATCTATTATCTATTTTGCACTTGTATCGCCATCTCTTCGCCGAACTAGTGCACCTATACAATTTACCATTGTATTGGGTGTGTTGGGGACACAAGAGACTCTTTGTTATTTGGTTACAGGGTTGTTTGAGAGAGACCATCTTCATTCTACGCCTCCTACGGATTGATAAACCTTAGGTCATCCACTTGAGGGAAATTTGCTACTGTCCTACAAACATGTGCACTTGCAGGCCCAACAACGTCTACAAGAAGAAGGTTGTGTAGTAGACATCAAAGCTCTTTTCTGGCGCCGTTGCCGGGGAGGTTAGCGCTTGAAGGTATATCTTTAGATCGTGCAATCGAATCTTTTTGTTTCTTGTTTTATCACTAGTTTAGTTTATAAAAGAAAACTACCAAAAAATGAAGTTGAGTTTGTCTCATACGCTTCGTCTTTTTAATATCTTTCGTGAGTTTGATGGAAAGGAAAATTGTGCTCAAGTGCTATAAGAAGAGTGCATTAAATTGCTTGGTACTAAATCTTTGAATGATGAGCATGATTGCAATATTGTTAGTATAAACTTCTTGAATATCCAGTACTAATGATGATTGCTCTAGTCATGATGAAAACATATCTTATGAGCATGTCAACTTTTGTGGAGTGCATGTTTGCATGAACACACCAAATAGAGAAGATATTTATTGCAATAGGCATAAGCATTTAGAAACTAAATGGTTGCATGAAAGGCTAGGTGTGAGTGCTGAAAATTTAAAATTCATTTGCCGTACTTGTGAACTTTGCAATGAACGTGGTCATTTACATCTCCTATGCAAATTGTTTCATGATCGAATCATGTCCAAAAATTGTGATGATTTGATCTCCATTGCTCATTACAATGAACTTAGTTTGCTTTTGTGTTATGAAGAATTGAAAAGTTTACTTAAGGACCTTCCAGAATTTGGCCATAAGAAATTCCTTGATATTGATCTAGAAAAGATTTTTTTTGTTTTGTGCGGAGAATTGCATTGAAAATCCTTATATTGCCAATTACCTAAATAAAAGAAAGCAAATAGAAGATGAAGAGAATACTAATGAAAGGGAAGAGACTTCCCAATCTCCTCCTATTATTTCTTATGATGAATCAGGTAACGAGGAGGAGCTTTCTATTCAACCAATCTCGTCAATAAGGAGCTCAAAGAGGAAGGTTGAACCCACACATAATGTGAAGAAGAGAAAGAAAAGTAGGAGCAACCAAGGTAGAAAGGTATCCCTCCCAAATGATGTTGCTCCTACTACTCATTGTGATGATGATAATTGCTTTACTACTGGTGCTATCCATATTTTTAATGATGAGAGTGATTATGCTTATGATATGAAAGGGCCCAAGCTTGGGGAAGCTATGTTTGATGAGGATGAAATATTTGAGAATATATTTTCTGGAATTAATGTTTGTCCCAAGCTTAGGGATGCTATGTTTAATGAAGATGATATTTTTAGCATCCCAAGTTTTGATATGCAAAGTTGTTATGATGATAGCATGCCTCCTACCTATGATGATTATATTGATGAAAGTGGGTTCGGAAGAGTGTCAACTTTAGGAAGTAATGATCCCACTATTTTGGAGGATGCTGAATTTTATTGTGATGATTATGAAAGTGGATTTTTAAGAGTGTCAACTTTATTTAGTGATTCCACTATCTTGGGAGAGGTTTCAATCGATTATGATGAGAACGAAGTTGCTACTTATGATGATTATTGTGATGAAACTTATGCTATAAAAAGTAGTGATGATTATATTTACAAATCTTGTCATGATTACGATTACCCTTTTTCTGAACATTACTCTTTTAATGTGGAAACAATTTTTAGTGTTCAAGTCTTTTATGATACCCTCACTATTCCGAATGAGAAGAATTTTGCTTATGAGGAGATTAGTAAATTTTCTATGCTTGTAGATCATGAAAAGAATGCTTTAAGTGTTGGTTATATTGTTGAATTCATTCATGATGCTACTGAAACTTATTATGAGGGAGGAATATATGCTTGTAGGAATTGCAATAATATCAAGTTTCCTCTCTATGTGTTAAATTTTTTGAAGTTATGCTTGTTTTACCATCCTATGCTAGTTGATTATTGTTCCCATGAGTTGTTTGCTCACAAAATCCCTATGCATATGAAGTGGGTTAGGCTTAAATGTTCTAGTCATATGCTTCATGATGCTCCCGTTATGTTTCAGTTCTTATCTTTTATGTGAGCATCATTGTCATCATCATGCCTAGCTAGAAAGGCATTAAAGAAAAGCGCTTGTTGGGAGACAACCCAATATTTACCCTTACTGTTTTTGTGTGTTCACATGATTATGCTACTGTATTAATCATGTTTTATATCTTTTGTTTCAATAAAGTGCCAAGTAGAACCTTTGGGAAGACTTGGGTGAAGTTTATATGATCTTGCTGTGAAAAACAGAAACTTTAGCGCTCACGAGAATAGCTGCCATTTTTTACTGGAGAGTGCTTTTAGGTTGATTATTTTTGAAGATGATTAATAGACAAATTTATCAGGTCCAGAAATTTATTTCATAATTTTTGGGGTTCCATAAGTATACGTTTGAGACAGATTACTACAGACTGTTCTGTTTTAGACAGATTCTGTTTTCATTGTGTTGTTTGCTTATTTTAATGAATCTATGAGTAGTATCGGAGGGTATGAACCATAGAGAAGTTATAATACAGTATGTTTTACACTAATATGAATTTAGAATGAGTTCATTACAGTACCTAAGTGGTGGTTTTATTTTCTTATACTAACGGAGCTTACGAGTTTTGTGTTAAGTTTTGTGCGGTTGAAGTTTTCAAGTTTTGGGTAAAAGATTCGATGGACTATGGAATAAGGAGTGGCAAGATGCTAATCTTGGGGATGCCCAAGGCAACCCGAGGTAATATTCAAGGACAACTAAGAGCCTAAGCTTGGGGATGCCCTGGAAGGCATCCCCTCTTTCGTCTTCGTTCATTGGTAACTTTACTTGGACCTATATTTTTATTCACCACATGATATGTGTTTTGCTTGGAGCATAAATTTCTTTTGTTAGTTTTTGCTTGATGTTAGTTAGAATAATTTTTTGCATCTTTAGGTTCAATAAAAATGTCAAGGATAGCCTTTGCCATGCTTATTTTGCTAGTATACATATTGCTGTTTGAAAACAGAAAGTTTATCGCTGTTGCAAAAATTACCTAGAAAAGTAAGAGAATGGTATAATGTTGAATATTTTTGCATATTTAGCTCTGATAAATTTATTACAGTGGGAATTTTAGTTCATAATTTTTGGAGTCAGGGAAGTATTGATACTCTAGCATTATTTACAGACTGTACTGTTTTGGCAGATTGCTGTTATGTTTGCATTGTTTGCATATGTTTGCTTGTTTAATGATTCTATTTGATAATAGGAGTATTAAATATGCAGAGGCATTTAGTATGCAATGTTGAATAATAATTTTAGTGATTTGTTACAGTAGAAAATGATAAGGTTTTGCATTGGTTTATACTAACCTATCTCATGAGTTCTTGTTGAGTTTGTTGTGGATGAAGCTTTTGATAAGAAGAGAAACCTTGATATGAGAGGAATTAAGGAGACATAAAAGATCAAGCTTGGGGATGCCCAAGGCACCCCAAGATAATATTTCAAGAAGTCTCAAGCATCTAGGCTTGGGGATGCCCTGGTAGGCATCCCACCTTTCTTCTTCAACAATCATCGGTTAGTATCGGTTGAGCCTAAGTTTTTGCTTCTTCACATGAGTTGTGCTATCCTTGCATTGTCATTTTGTTTTGCTTTGCTTGCTGCTTGAATACAATACCAAGATCTGAAATTCTTTAATGAGAGAGAGTCTTCATATAGTTGCATAATAATTTTGCTACTCATTGATCTTCACTTATATCTTGTTGGAGTAGTTTGTCGTTTGCTCTAGTGCTTCACTTATATCTTTTAGAGCACGGCAGAGGTTATATTTTGTAGAAATTGCTAGTCTCTCATGCTTCACTTATATTATTTTGAGAGTCTTAAACAGCATGGTAATTTGAATGAAAACTATCATAGGAAGTGAATTGGATGCTATGATCGATTTGATGCTTAATAATTGTTTTGAGATATGGAGGTAGTGACATTAAAGTCATGCTAGTTGGGTGATTATGAATTTAAAGAATGCTTGTGTTGAAGTTTGTGATTCCCGTAGCATGCACGTATGGTGAACCGCTTTGTGATGAAGTTGGAGCACAATTTTATTTATTGATTGTCTTCCTTATGAGTGGCGGTCGGGGATGAGCGATGGTCTTTTCCTACCAATCTATCCCCCTAGGAGCATGCGCGTAGTGCTTTGGTCCATGTAAGTCCATGCGCATAGTGCTTCCTTCCTTGTAAACCAACTCCATGTAAACCCTAGCTCTCTGGTGTCTATATAAACCGGAGAGCATGGTCCTTAGAAGGCCGATCACAATTACAATCATACCATCATAGGCTAGCTCTTAGGGTTTAGCCCCTACGATCTCGTGGTAGATCTACTCTTGTATTCCACATATCTTCAATATTAATCAAGCAGGAAGTAGGGTTTTACCTCCATCGAGAGGGCCCGAACCTGGGTAAACATTGTGTCCCTTGCTTCCTATTACCATCAGCCTAAGACACATAGATCGGGACCCCCTACCCGAGATCCGCCGGTTTTGACACCGACATTGGTGCTTTCATTGAGAGTTCCTCTGTGTCGTCGCTTCGAGGCTTGATGGCGTCTTCAATCGTCAACAACACGGTCCAGGGTGAGACTTCTCTCCCCGGACAAATCTTTGTGTTCGGCGGCTTCGCACTACGGGCCAATTCGCTTGGCCAGTTGGAGCAGATCGACAGCTTCGCCCTTGGCCACGAGATCAGGTTCGGAAACTTGAACTACATGGCGGATATCCGCAGAGACTTCATCTTCGACGGATTCGAGCCTGTGCCAGGAGCACCGGACAGCCACGACGAGCACGGCCTAGACCTGCTGTCGGACAGTGCCTGGGGCATCATCCCCGGAGCAACCTTGGATCTAAATCCAGGGCAGGTTGTATTGCCTATGGACGGAGGGCTGGACCTCGCTCCGCAGGCCGCACACTTATCGGCGGTAGAGCCGAACATGGGTCCCACTGCTGTGGAGGCCTGTAATCCCGGACCCCCGGACTCATATCCGGATGTTGGTCCTGGTCCGCTCACTCTCGAGCTAGTCGAGCCAGGTTGGGCTATGGTAATGGAGTTTGCCGCAACGGACATCTTTCAGCACTCACCATTTGGCGACATGTTGAACTCATTGAGGTCTCTCTCTTTGTCAGGAGACTCTGGGCCGAACTATGTCTGGCTGGGGTGGGAAGCAGGCGACGAAGGAATTCGCTGCCCACCCACCACCCACTTTGTCGCCACGATCTATGATTTAACCGACGTGCTCGACTTTGACTTCGAAGACATCGACGGTATGGACGATGATGCAGGAGACATACAAGAGCCACCGCTCACAGGGCGGTGGACAACCACCTCTTCATACGATATATACATGGTGGACACTCCGAAAGAAACCAACGGTGATGAGGCAACGGAGGATAACCCCTCCAAGAAGAAAGCAAAGCATGGGCGTCGTCAGCACCGCTCTAAGCTCCGCCAAGGCAATACCGGTACCGGAGACGATAATAATCCGGACGGTGCCGACGATGAATACAACCCCGAACAACCCGCCTTCGAGAAGGCCGAACAAGAAGACGGGCACGACAGCCCAGATGATCAGGCGACGGACGGGTATCCGGAGGAGGACAACTGCATGCCCCTCTCCGAAGACGAGATTAGCCTCGGCGACGACGAGTTTGGCGTACCCGAAGACCCCGCAGAGCAGGAGCGCTTCAAGCGCAGGCTTATTACCACTGCGAGAAGCCTGAAGAAGAAGTAGCAGCAGCTCCAAGCTGATCAAGATCTGCTCACAGACAGATGGACAGAAGTCCTAGTAGCCGAGGAATATGGACTCGAGCGCCCCACGGCTGACCGGCCTCCTCGAGGTCGGGACAAAACGGCATATCAGACGAAATACCAGCCCGTACCCCCGCGCCGGTTTATTACGGCCCGGGCCAATACTAAGGACCTGCGCGATAAATTGGATAACGCCGCCGGACAACCAAGATCGATCTACGGATCACGGGGGCGCGCCGAAGCACATGACGATGACCATCATACCGGATACACTAACAGCAAATCCGGCCGGGCCGAATACAACCAGTCAGACGCAGCCGGACTGCGCCGCGACATAGCCCGACATAGAGGCGCCGCACACCCCCTATGCTTCACTGATGAAGTGATGGATCATGAATTCCTAGAAGGGTTTAAACCCGTAAACATCGAATCATACGATGGCACCACAGACCCCGCGGTATGGATCGAGGATTTCCTTCTCCATATTCACATGGCCCGTGGAGATGATCTACATGCCATCAAATATCTTCCTCTTAAGCTCAAAGGACCTGCCCGGCACTAGCTAAACAGCCTGCCCCCAAATTCCATTGGCAGTTGGGAAAATCTGGAACACGCATTCCTTGACAACTTCCAGGGCACATATGTGCGACCTCCGGATGCCGATGACTTGAGCCACAATACTCAACAGCCCGGAGAATTAGCCAGGAATTTCTGGACTCGGTTCCTAACTAAAAAGAACCAAATAGTCGACTGTCCGGACGCCGAAGCCCTGACGGCTTTCAAGCATAATATCCGTGACGAGTGGCTCGCCAGACACCTTGGCCAGGAGAAACCCAAGTCCATGGCAGCTCTCACGACACTAATGACCCGCTTTTGCATGGGTGAGGACAGCTAGTTGGCTCGCAGTAGCACTATGCCACATTTTGGAACTTCAGATGTGCAGGACAATAATGGCAAGCCACGGCGCAACAGACACAAGCGACGAAACAACAGCGACAACACCGAGGATACAACGGTCAATGCTGGATTCAGCGGATCCAAATCCGGTCAGCGGAAGAAGCCATTCAAGCGTAACAATCAAGGACCGTCCAGTCTGGACCGTATACTAGAGTGCTCGTGCCAAATTCATGGCACCCCGGACAGGCCAGCCCACCACACCAACAGAGACTGCTGGGTCTTTAAACAGACCGGCAAAATAAACGCCGAAAACAAGGACAAGGGGCTGCACAGCGGCAATGACAATGAGCCCCGGCGTCTGAACATGGGGGGCAGAAGAAATCCCCCCCCCCCCAGGTGAAAACGGTCAACATGATCTACGCCACCCACATCCCAAAGCGGGAACGGAAGCGAGCACTACGGGACATATATGCAATGGAGCCAATCGTCCCCAAATTCAACCCATGGTCAGCTTGCCCGATCACCTTTGATTGTAAGGATCATCCTACTAGCATCCGTCATGGCGGTTCAGCCGCATTGGTTTTAGACCCAAATATAGACAGATTTCACCTCACAAGAGTCCTTATGGACGGAGGCAGTAGCCTGAACCTGCTTTATCAGGACACAGTGCGGAAGATGGGCATCGATCCTTCAAGGATCAAGCCCACCAAAACCACCTTTAAAGGTGTCATTCCTGGAGTAGAGGCCCGTTGCACATGCTCTATAACATTGGAAGGGGTCTTCGGATCTCCGGATAATTTCCGAAGCGAAGAGCTAATCTTCGATATCGTCCCTTTCCGCAGTGGTTACCATGCCCTGCTCGGACGAACCACATTTGCTAGATTCAATGTGGTACCACACTATGCATACCTCAAGCTCAAGATGCCAGGCCCACGTGGGGTCATAACAGTCAATGGGAATATGGACCGCTCTCTCCGTACAGAAGAACATATTGCGGCCCTTGCGGCAGAAGTACAATGCGGCCTCCTCCGGCAAACCACCAATCCGGCAATGACATTTTCAAGCTCCGTCAAGCGAGGGTGGAACACCCCGCAGCAAGATCAGCAGGCACGACAAGAGTAGGACTAGCAGTCCGGCCTCCGCTCAAATCCCAGCAAAGCAGCATTCGTGCCACGCGTACACAATTATGCACTCAAAATACCATGGGCACAGGCGGAGGCGTATCAGGGGCTCAGTCAACAGTATGGTACTGCTTCGTAACTTTTCCTTTTACCCTTAAGGACATTGCTTTAGCGCAGCTTCTCCAGAATAGCCGGATTGTCGGACTTACATAAGAGAGGAAACCCAGGAGGCAACAAGCTTTAGGCACAACAGGAGACACCCAGGTGGAATCTATTTACGATCGTTATTCCTGCTTTATCTATCTGAACGTAACCTGCCCCTGGATAGGATATGTCAAATCATCCTAGTTTGTCTCCGCTTAATGCATACATTGTAAACATACGCTTAAACGTATTATTCATCAATGGGAGACCACAAATAGCGTCAGCTTACTTATTTTTATTTGAGCATTTTCTTTATAAATGTCTATTTAATTTTGCATCCGTACACTTTGGTACGTGTAGTTTACCAGGGGATTCTCATGGTACCCCATAATACGGCAAGTCAAGTCCAAACACTTTGAACAGTGCGGCGCCCCGAACTTATAGCATTATATGCATCAGCTCCGAATCATGTCTTGGGTGACGGTTGGGATAGCCCGGCTCCCTTGCTTTGGTGCCTTACGTTCCGTTAATTCGGCTAAGGTACCGCAGGGAGAACTACTGTGATTGTGCACTGGTTCTTCTGGATGAGCACCTCAGTAGACAAAGCACAAAACTGTCCGACATGATGTGGCGAGAGACTGGTCGTTGTTCGAGAGGTCTTAAAATCCTTAAAGATTTTTCCACTTTAGGCGTTAATTCGGCTTTGTCCGATATAGGCGTGTATAGCGGCCCAATTCGACCTTCCGGATTCTAGGGGCTTCGCCGAAATTTAAAATCATATACTTCTATGGCTAAGTGAAGGTTATAAAGCCGTGTAGTCCGATTGCCTGGTTCGCTACACTGGACACCTCCTTAAGGGACCAAACATTTGGATAAAGAGTGTCCGGGTTTTCCACGAACACCCCAGTACTAGTTACACGGGGGCGGAAGCCGACGACAGGCCTACTTTCAGAATTTGATAAACAGCCGCACAGAAGGTAATATTTTAAATCACAAAAGCGCTACATAGCGCAAGTAACTTCGTCTTTAAATTACAAACATGACAGAGGTGAATTCATTCAAAAATTATGTCTTTGGTACATTCATCGGCCACGAGGCAAGCACCCTTCATAACGCCATCATAATACTTCTCGGGGACGCGATGCAGCTTGCCCTCCGGCGGCCCGTCCTTCACCAGCTTCTCCGCATCCAGCTTGACCCAATGCACCTTGGCGCGGGCAAGGGCCCGGCGGGCACCCTCAATGCAAACGGACTGCTTGATGACTTCCAGTCGCGGACAGGAATCCACCATCCGCTTGATCAGGCCAAAGTAGCTGGTGGGCAGAAGCTCGCCAGGCCATATCCGGACTATGAGATCTTTCATAGCCACTTCGGCCTCCTTGTGGAGTTCGACCAACTGCTTCAGTTGGTCACTCAGAGGCATTGCACGCTCAGCCCCAGCATACTGGGACCAGAACAACTTCTCCATTGAGCTCCCCTCCTGGGCACGGTAGAACTCCGCGGTGTCGGATACGCTGCGTGGCAGGTCTACGAATGCCCCTGGAGAGCTCCAGATTCGAGTAAGTAAAAGAAACGCCTCCTCCACATGTTTGCTTTGCATAAAAAATTTCTTACCCGCTGCTATTTTCTTGGCCTCCTGGATCTCTTGTTGAGCCCTCTCGGCTTCGGCCTTGGCGTCTTTTGTATTTGTAAGGGCCTTCGCAAGCTCGGCCTCCTTTTCTTTAAGCTCCCGCTCCGTAGACTCGAGCTTCTTGCCGAGCTCCTGGAGCTCTTCTTGAACCTCGCCCACTCGGGCCTCTTGCTTTTTGTGCTCTTTGAGTTCCAAGGCCGCATTGTGTTCGACCTCGGACAGCACCTTCTTAAGAGACGCCACTTCAGTGGCGGCCTCTGTTACCACATCACGACGTCTCATCGTTAGCATAATCAAATTTTATTTACTATCTATTATATGAGAGAGGGGAATCATTCACCTTTGTTCTCCTCGAGCTACCTCCTCGTGAGGCCGAGCTCTCCCTGTGCCTGCTCTAAATCCTGCGTCAGGCCGGCGATTTCGGTTGTGCGAGCAGCAGCGGCCAGCAGCACAGCCTGTTTATTTACATTCAACACTTATTGTTAGACTCCTGCGGATTATAATTGACCCCCCGTTTGGTTTTTCTTTCCGAACACCAAACAGAGTATCAGGGGCTACTACCTATCGGGTGGTGATTTTACACATTTTTACTGCTTACCTCAAAGCTTGTTAGGAGGCTGGTGCACGCTTCAGTTAGTCCGCTCTTGGCGGACGAAACCTTCTGAATCACCACACTCATGAGAGTACGGTGCTCTTCATCTAGGGAAGCACCTCGAAGCGCTTCCAGCAGACAATCCGGCGCCTGGGGCGCAACGGAAGTCCTTGATATAGATGGTCCTCCCTCCTTAACGAGGGGCTGCCCGCCTAAGTCCGGAACCACTGAAGGCTCCGGAACAGTGTTCGACTGAGAGCCCGGCTTGCCATGGCTCCCATCGACACGATCCGCGGGGACCTTGAACCCCGCGAGTCCGACGCCTGGGGCGCCGCTCTGAGGCGCCTCCAGGGCCACCTCCGCCATTGTCAGGAGCCTTCGGGACAACACCTCCGTGTCGTCCGCAGGGCGAGGAGACGTGGCCGTCGGGAGTGAGTTCATTGCTGACTCACTCAAGGACCCGTCCGAAGACGACACTCCCGGATGGGCCCTGGCCGGACTGTATACAAGTTCGGCATTATAAACAAAATTATGAAGCGAAAATAACGACTGAGTGTGGATACTTACGACCGCACGAGGGGCTTCTTCCTGGGCAGCCACTCTTCCTCGCTATCGGCGGCGGTGGCGCAGTAGTCCGGAAGGGATGCTTTTCCCTTCTTGGACGTCCCAGTCTCCCCCACCGGGGCGGCCTTCCTCTTCTTCCCTCCCCCGACACGGGGAGGTGGTGTTTCTCCTTGTTCCTCCCCGCCTCTGTGGGAGGAATCTGCCTCGTCGTCATCAGACGACAAGGGTATGACGGCCTTGCAACGGGAGCCTCTCCTGGCCCTCTGATTCACTGTCTCAGGCCCCCCATCCTTTCCGGACGGGGCGGCCTCCTCTTCTTCTTCTTCCCCTTCGAGGGAGGAGTGCGCCTCGTCATCTTCGGACGAGGCTTGCGCAACCTTACTTCGGAGACCCTTTCGGGTCCCCAGGGCCTTCTTGTCGGCCTTCTTCTCCGGCCCCTTATAGGGCAACGGGACCAGCATCTTCGTTAGAAGATCATTGGCTGGGTTTTCCGGCAACGGAGCCGGACTATCGATCCACTCCGCTATCTCCACATACTCCTAAAACAAATATAGAGAATCACCTAGGAATTCCCCCATGAGTACATTGGGAAGAACCGGACCCGGTGGCGGCCTGAGAACTCACCTGGGTAGGTTGCCATGCGGCATGGAGCCCACGGTCCTCGGTTATGAGAGGAGGTACCTCGGTGGCCTTGAACAACGCCTTCCATGCGTTCTTTTGCTTCATGACATAGAGCCTCTGGAGCGTCCGGTGTTCGGCCGGGACGAATTCCCACAAATTGAATGTCCGCCTTTGGCACGGCAGTATCAGGCGAATGAGCATGACTTGGATCACGTTGACGAGCTTGATGTTCTTGTCCTTCATGCCCATGACGCAGGTGATGAGTCCGGTCAGCTCTGCCGATTCGCCCCATAACAGGCCCTTCTGTTCCCAGGAGCTGAGCCGCATAGGGGTCCCAGATCAGAACTCGGGGGCCGGCGCCCAGTCGGCATCACGTGGCTCGGTGATGTAGAACCACCCCGATTGCCACCCCTTCACGGTTTCCGCAAAGGAGCCTTCGGGCCAGGTGACATTAGGCATTTTGCCCACCATGGCTCCTCCGCACTCCACTTGCTGGCCGCTCACAATCTTCGGCTTCACCAGAAGGTTTGCAGCCACAAGCCGAAATGAGGCTTGATGCGGAGGAAAGCCTCACACACAATGATGAACGCCGAGATGTTGAGGACGAAGTTCAGAGCTAGATCATGAAAGTCTAGCCCGTAGTAGAACATGAGCCCGCGGACGAAGGGGTGGAGTGGAAACCCCAGTCCACGGACGAAGTGGGCAAGGAACACGACCCTCTCGTGGGGTACTGGAGTTGGAATGACCTACCCCACGTCTGGTAGCCGGTGCGCTATGTCTGCGGCCAAGTATCCGGCCGCCCGGAGATTCACGATCTTCTTCTTCGTCGCGCTGGAAGCCACCCACTTGCCTCCTGCTCCGGACATGACTAACTGTGCGGAGAAGACCTAGACTAGGGCGCTGGAGCTCGAGGGGGCAAGAGTATGCGAGGGGAGGAAGAAGGCGTGGGTAAAAGCGAGGAACTCTTATCCCTTTATAGAGGCGACGAAAGCGGTGCGTGATGTAGGGCGGAACCCTAAGTGGTCGATCTTTCACGTTTGGAGGGATCCTACGGGAGAATCACGAAGAACATACGGAAGCACAACGGGGAAACACGGGGAAAACGAGAGGAAGAATCACTAAACCGACATAGAATCAATCACACGAGTGCTAGATCACCGACAACATAGAGTAACATATGATCCACAATCAACAAAGGTAAGGATACAAAGGAACCGTTCTTCTCCTTACGGAGGCCTTGATGGTCTTCCCTAGAAAGGGGTCTTGAATCCGCTTGGGGGATCTTCTCCGAAGAGGTCCTGAGATCCAAGGAGAAGTAGCCAAGTGGATGAGCAAGGCTCTCACACAAAATATGAGCTAAACCTATGCTGCCCGTACCAGGAGGTGGGGGCATCCTATTTATAGTCTTAGTGCAAATGGAAGTCAAAACAAAGGGGTACAAGGGCTCCAGCCCGCAGGTTCGGTCACTTAGGAGTCGGACGTCCGGAAGGCATCGGACGTCCGGAGGCTCGGACGGTCCGGTCATCCGGGCGCGCTCGGACGTCCGTTGTTTCAGCTCTGGTGTAGGCTCATCGGTCGTCCGTAGATGGTCGAACGTCCGGAGGCTGTCGGTCTTCCGTAGTTTTGGCTCGGGTGTTGGTCGGCCGGTCGTCCGGAGTGTCTCAGACGTCCGTAGATTCGGTTCGGGTGGTCTGGTACCGGACGTCCGGAGGGTCCGGTCGTCCGTGTCATGGGACTCGTCGGACGTCCGGACAGGATCGGACGTCTGATGCCTGTAGCTTCTGCTGCAGCTCTTCTTCTTGTCCATCATGCTTGGGGTCCTCGCCGTCTTGGCTCTTGCAAGTAGTTGATCCTTGGCTCACCTCCATGTACCTGATTACACATAGAGTCTCCGAATGAGGTAGTAGCCATGTCTCGTGAGTAGGAAGAGGGAGTTCGAAGAGGAGCGAGTTCACCTTATCTTCGATAGCCTTAGCTCGGGCTCTTGTCATGGGTCCAAGTGGTGTTGAGGGAGATGTAGGCACGTCCATGGGGATGAGCGAGGGATGCTCCGCATCATATCCCCCCTCTTGGGAGAGATCCAACCTCGGATCAAAAGGTGCATCACCATGGAAAGGTGCGAGGTCCTTGACGTTGAAGATGTCGCTCACGTTGTACTTGCCTCATGGTAGGTCGATCTTGTAAGCATTGTCGTTGTAGCGTGCTAGAACCTTGAAAGGTCCATCGGCGTGAGGTAGAAGCTTGGACTTGCATTCATTGGGGAAGCGGTCTTTGTGAAGATGTAACCACACTAGATCACCAATGTTGAATACCATGGGTTGCTTGTTGATATTGAGCTTGGTCGCTAGTCGTTGTACTTGGCGCTCGATGGTGTGCCTTGTATCTTCATGCATCTTCTTGATGTAGCTTGCATGAGCACTTGTGTCGAGGTTGGTTCGCTCTTGTAGAGGAAGAGGTAGAATGTCCAATGGGGACAAAGGGTTGAAGCCGTAGACGACCTCGAAGGGGGACTTGCCGGTCGTGGAATGTCTTGCACGGTTGTAGGCGTACTCGACGATGGGTAGACATGCCTCCCACTCCTTGATGTTCTTCTTGATCAACATGCGAAGTAGAGTGGAGAGTGTACGGTTTGTCACCTCCGTTTGGCCGTCGGTTTGAGGATGGTATGCCGAAGAGAACATTAGCTTGATTCCGAGCTTGGCACATAGGGTCTTCCAAAAGTAACTCAAGAACTTGACATCACGATCCGAGACAATCGTCTTTGGCAATCCATGAAGTCGCAAGATTTCCCTACAAAAGAGATTGGCAATATGTGAAGCATCATCTATCTTGTTGCAAGGAATGAAATGTGCCATTAGAAAACCTGTCCACAACAACAAAGACGGAATCCTTGCCATTTTGAGTTCTAGGCAAACCAAGTACAAAATCCATGCTAATGTCTTCCCAAGGTTGATAAGGAATAGGAAGTGGCATGTAAAGACCATGGGATTGAGCTTTTGACTTAGCTTTGCGACATGTAGAGCAACGGTTGGTGAAGCGTGAGACATCACGAAACATCTTGGGCCAAAAGTAGTTCTTGGAGAGCGTGGCGAAAGTCTTGTCGCGTCCAAAGTGTCCCATAAGTCCGCCTCCATGAACCTCTTGCAAAAGGAGCAAACGAAAAGAAGACTCGGGAATGCAAAGTTTTTTAGCTCTCACAAGATAATCATCCTTTATGTAGTATCGTTCCCAAGATGTGTGTGTCAAACACTTAGCGTAGGGAGTAGCAAAAGAAGATCATGCTCATACAAGTCTTTTATATTCTCAAAACCAATAACATGCAACTCAAGTTTAGTGACAAGTATGCATATGTGTGAAAGTGCATCCGCAACAACATTTTCTTTACCCTTGATGTACTTGATCACATAAGGAAAATATTCAATGAATTCACTCCATTTGGCATGACGCTTGTTCAATTTAGTTTGACCTTTTAAGTACTTAAGCGTTTCATGATCGGTATGAATGACAAATTCATGAGGTCTAAGATAATGTTCCCAAACATGTAGCACACGTACTAAAGCATATAATTCTTTGTCATAGATGGGATAATTAAGTTGAGCACCGGAGAGTTTTTCACTAAAATAAGCAATGGCTCATTTTTCTTGCATTAAAACTCCGCCAATTCCGGTACCACTTGCATCACAATGAACCTCAAAAGTTTTGTCAAAGTTGGGTAAAGCAAGAATCGGAGCATGAGTAAGTAAAGACTTGAGCTCATCAAAAGCGGTGGATTGCAAAGATCCCCAAACAAAAGGAGCGTTCTTCTTACTCAAAGCATGTAAAGGAGCGGCAATTGTGCTATAGTTTTTCACAAAGCGCCGGTAAAATCCTGCAAGACCAAGAAAACTTCTCACTTGTTGCAAATTGGTTGGTTGGGGCCAAGTTTTAATCACTTGAATCTTAGTTTCATCAACATGGACACCCTTGGAAGAGACAACAAAACCCAAGAAGACCGCTTTGTCAACGCCAAAAGTGCATTTTTTCAAGTTCGCATAAAGGCTTTCCTTTTGGAGGGTTTGCAGCACAGATTTAACATGATTAATGTGCTCTTTCATGGTTTTGCTAAACACAAGGATATCATCAAAGTAAACCACAACAAAGACTCCAATGTAAGGTCTAAGCACATGATGCATAAGACGCACGAAAGTTCCGGGTGCTTCCGACAAACCCATAGGCATCACTAACCACTCATATAAGCCAAATTTTGTTCTGAAAGCGGTTTTCCATTCATCACCTTCTTGAATGCCGATTTGATAATAGCCACTTTTAAGATCAATTTTGGAGAAAAAGTTGGCTCCGCTAAGTTCATCAAGCATATCATCTAAGCGAGGAATGGGATGCCTATAACGAACGGTAATGGCGTTTATGGGTATACAATCGGAACACAAGCGGAAACTTCCATCGGGTTTAGGCACAAGTATAACAGGAACGGCACATGGGCTTAAGCTTTCACGTACATGACCGTTGTCGATGAGTTGTTGTACTTGCCGTTGAATCTCCTTGGTTTCTTCGGGATTGACACGGTATGGAGCTTTGTTTGGAAGTGGCGCTCCGGGAATGAGGTCCATTCGATGCTCAATTCCTCGTAGTGGAGGTAGACCCGGAGGTAGCTCATCGAGGAAAACATCTTTGAATTCCTGCAAAAGAGATTGAAACACTAAAGGTAACTCGTGAGAGGTGTTAGTTGTTGGCTCTCCATCTTTGCACACAAGAACGAAGTGCATCACACTCGATGGATTCTCACACACTTCTCTTATCTCACTTTTGGTGGCAAATAGGATGAGGTTTTTCTCTCTAGGCGAAGAGGCGCTCAAATTTGGCTTGTGGCTCTCACTCACTTTTGGGTGGGTAACTTTCTCACTCTTCTCTCCATGATGGGTGGCTTGTTTGTCCGCTATCACTTGACTAGGAGACATAGGTCGTAGCACATACTCCTTCCCTTTCATGTTGAAGCTATAGTGATTGGTTCGCCCATTGTGGATTACACCACGGTCGACTTGCCATGGTCGACCAAGAAGGAGGTGGCAAACGGTCATTGGGACCACATCACACTCCAAAGTGTCTTCATAAGCACCTATTTTGAAAGAGACTTGGACCGTATGCTCGACTCGTATAGTGCCGGAGTCACTTAGCCATTGAACCTTGTAGGGGTGCGGGTGCTTCCTCTTGACCAATTGAAGCTTTGAACATAGTTCTTCACTTGCCAAGTTGTGGCAACTACCTCCATCGATGATGACCTTGACGGACCTTCCATTGATGCCGGCTTTTGTGTGGAAGATGTGGCATCGTTGGTCTTCTTCTTGTTGATGTTGAAGAGTCAAGACCTTGGAGACAACGAGAGCGGGGCTCGAATCCTCATCACAAAAGACTTGATCATCTTCATCCTCGTTCACGCGCTGGTGCATGGCCACTTGCTCAAGGGCTTCCATCTCCTCTTCACTCATTGAGTCATATGTGCCGTCGTCGTTGAGGATCATGGTGCACTTGTTCGTGCATTGGTAGGACTTGTGGCCTCGGCCGCCGCAAGTGAAACACTTGAAGGAGCTTGTTTTGACGGTCTCATCGGTTGGAGTAGATGATGAAGCACGCGGCTTGAAGTTGCTTGTCGTAGGAGGAAGGCGACTTGAACTTGCCGAAGTTTTCTTGTAACTTGACTTGTTGTCGTTGCTTTGAGAAGGTTTGGTTGATGTAGATGTTGAAGGAGTCGTTGAAGCTTGGATGTTGGAGAAACCGTAGGTCTTGGATGAGTACTTGGCATACTTGAAGTCATCTTGCACTTGACGTTCCACCTTGGTTGCTTGATGTACGAGCTCAATGAGGTTGGAATAGGGTTGGAAGTCGGCAATCTTCTTGATGGGATGATTGAGTCCATTCAAGAAACGTGCCATTGTTTGCTCATCATCTTCCTTGACATTGGCTCGAATCATGGCTATCTCCATTTCCTTGTAGTATTCTTCAACACTCTTTGTTCCTTGCTTGAGGAGTTGTAGCTTCTTGAAGAGATCGCGGTTGTAGTAGGTTGGTACAAAGCGTGGCCGCATGACATCCTTCATTTGAGCCCAAGTGGTGATTGGTGGTTCACCTCTTGCTTTCACGGCGTTCAAGGACTTGCTCCCACCATATGAGCACATAGTCTTGGAACTCAAGTGATGCCATAGCGATCTTCTTCTCTTCCTCAAAGTTGTGCAAACGAAAGATTTTGTCGACCTTCAATGCCCATGAGAGGTATTCTTCGGGATCATTGCTTCCATTGAACTTGGGCATTGTGAATTTGAGCTTGCCATAGCGTTGCTCTTCAATTTGTTGTTGGCGATGGTGATGATGACGCCCTTGACATGGAGGGTAATCATCCTCATGTTGCTCTTGGTGTGGAGGAAGTCCATTGTCAACTTGTTCTTGTTGAGCTTGAAGTTGAGGTGCTTGTGGAGCTTGACGTTGCACACGCGGTTGGTAGTTCCTCTCTTGGATTTCTTCTCGAAGAGCTTCCTCTTGATTATGGTGTTCGCGATTGCAGTTGGTGATGGCTCGACTTGACTCTTGAAGGGCACGTTGCGCCTCAAGAGCTTGCTCTTCTCGTTGTTGTTGTTGAAGACATTGAGCCTCGGCGTCTTGTTCTTCTTGGTGTAGACACTCTCGTTCTTCTTCTTGGCACCATAGTCGTTGCCGTTCTTGAGCTTAGGCAAAAGCCACTTGGTTTGACTGAGGACGAGGGACTTGCTCATCGACTTGCTCTTGTGAATGCTTGTCATGTAGCGGGTTGCAAGGTGCATGACGGTCTTGATGCGCGGCTCGTCGAAGAATGGTCGAAGACGGTGTACTTGAGCCGGAGAAGGTGTCATCGGAGTGTCGACTCGAGCGGCTCCGTCTTGAGGAGGAAGAAGTGGAATGATGCCGGTTCCTCATCAAGGTGTGGATCTCGTCCATTCTTGCATCATTTTCTTGCTTGTGAGAGTCGAACTTGTCGTCGAAGTAGTCTCTTGTACATTGCTCGGAGAGTCGCAAGTCGGTGGCGAGGTTGTCGATGTGGTCACTCATAGCTTGTTGCTCTTGGTGTAACGCCCTTTGAGCACCAAAGAGGTGGCTCTTTGTGATGAATGATGACATGTCGTCGCCGTTCTCGATGAGAGGTGGAGTGGTAGAAGAACTTGGCCTATCCATCATACCAAGAAAATTGTAAGTGGTAGAAGGAAAAGAACGTGTACCAAATGTACCTTGACCGAAGTTGAAGATGGATCAAGTCCACTCAAATGCGGACAATGAAATAGCACTATTGGTACCAATTCTTGTCGGTTCTCACACCTACACACGTAAAAGCTTATGGTGGAGCTTGGTTAGGATGGTGGCACAAAATTTGATGCAATAGTAAGTGAGCTTCAATAATGTTGGAAAAGATTCACAAATTTGCAAATGCAACAAGTAGACCAAGCAAGTATGGGGTACACGGAAACACACACGCAAATGGATAAATGGGACTATGCAATCCAAAATTGAGCCAAAATGTGGAGACCACGAAATGCTCTTGTTGCACAATACTATAGAGACGCTAGCACGATTGCAAAATAGGCGGATACGCAAACTTGTGCACAACCTACTAGGCAAAAATGCAACAATCTCTATCCCAAGTATGCTATGTGTATGGTATTTCGGTGCAATGATCCAAGATGATCGGATATGACAATCTTAATGTTGTGTGATGCTATGGTTCTTGCTTATAAGCTCTTTGCTTATCTTTCCTCTTTGCTTAAAAGCTTGGGTGGCTCTTTCGCTTTTGAGCTCTTTTCTTATGCAAAACTCCCGAACCAAGGTAGCAATTGCGTATGCGATGACAACTTTGTGACACACAAGTTGATCTCAAGATATGCACCACTATGGTATGATATGTATGCTATATGGAGTATGATCACTAATGTGCACAAGTCACGTTGCCAGCAATACTCAACGGCTACTCTCGATGGGCAAGCTATGCAAAATGAGGCAATTTGGGTTATCAATGCAATTGGAAGTTATGACCAAGATGTCGTCGAAGTTACCGTCCTTGCGATGATGAGACCCTTGCGAAGATGAGCCGTGGTGGTGATGACGTCAACCGTACCTAGATAGCCGAAACACAAAAGGATACGGAATCCACAACTCAAAATCTCAAGGACCAAAATGTGTCAAAATCGTCATCGGAGGTATCGTGGAAGATGTTTGTGTATGTGGGTTTGGAAGATGTGGTGGAATGTGGGAATGTGGAGGTGGTGGAACTGTCGAACTTCAGCTTCGTCAGGGTTTCACGGACGTCCGTGATTTTACGGTCGTCCGGACTTCGTCGGACGTCCGCCTTTTCCTGTCGTCCGGAGCTTGGGCGAAAATTGGGCTCGGGAAGGGGAACTGCGAGAACTCCAGGGAAGAAGGAAATGGTGAGGTCGAAATCGAGTGGTTTGGAGGATGGAAAAGGGTGGGGAGGGTGGGAAAAGCTAGATCCACACACAGCAACACAAATCCATGGACCACATCCAACAAAATCTCAACTCACAAACAAATCACAAAAAAAAAATTGGGGCTATTTTTGGTGGGGAATTTTTGGAATTAGGACGAAAACAACAAAATCAAGCTAGAAAACACGGGGTAGGGGCTCCAAAAACGTGATCAACGTGGCTCATGATACCAAGATGATGTAGGGCGGAACCCTAAGTGGTCGATCTTTCACGTTTGGAGGGATCCTACGGGAGAATCACGAAGAACATATGGAAGCACAACGGGGAAACACGGGGAAAACGAGAGGAAGAATCACTAAACTGACATAGAATCAATCACATGAGTGCTAGATCACCGACAACATAGAGTAACATATGATCCACAATCAACAAAGGTAAGGATACAAAGGAACCATTCTTCTCCTTACGGAGGCCTTGATGGTCTTCCCTAGAAAGGGGTCTTGAATCCGCTTGGGGGATCTTCTCCGAAGAGGTCCTGAGCTCCGAGGAGAAGTAGCCAAGTGGATGAGCAAGGCTCTCACACAAAATATGAGCTAAACCTGTGATGCCCGTACCAGGAGGTGGGGACGTCCTATTTATAGTCTTAGTGCAAATGGAAGTCAAAACGAAGGGGTACAAGGGCTCCAGCCCGCAGGTTCGGTCACTCAGGAGTCGAACGTCCGGAAGACGTCGGACGTCCGGAGGCTCTTCTTCTTGTCCGGTCGTCCGTGTCCTGGGACTCGTCGGACGTCTGGACAGGATCGGACGTCCGATGCCTGTAGCTTCTGCTGCAGCTCTTCTTCTTGTCCATCATGCTTGGGGTCCTCGCCGTCTTGGCTCTTGCAAGTAGTTGATCCTTGGCTCACCTCCATGTACCTGATTACACATAGAGTCTCCAAATGAGGTAGTAGCCATGTCTCGTGAGTAGGAAGAGGGAGTTCGGAGAGGAGCGAGTTCACCTTATCTTCGATAGCCTTAGCTCGGGCTCTTGTCATGGGTCCAAGTGGTGTTGAGGGAGATGTAGGCACGTCCATGGGGATGAGCGAGGGATGCTCTGCATCAGTGCGCCTCCCCACTAGCCTGTTGAGAATCGCTTACTTCCCAAGCGCCACGATTGATTGCACGGGGGGATTACTCATACCCGTATTGATGAGAATCCCGCGATAAGGGGACATGATCTCTGCTTTGACACGACGTGTCAAGGAAACCGCCTCGCAATACGCGTTGTGGCTAGTTGTGAAAAAACGGTTCGAATAATGACCTGGCCCTAATGGCATGTCATGTCATCTAAAAGTTGTCAGCTGGAGTATCATTCTCTCTACGGTGGTATGTGAAGATCATTTTGCAGATCCGGACACGGTCTACGTGTTCGATGGTAACCTTGGAGTATTCGGAGGAGGAACCCGCCTTGCAATGCCGAAGAC
Source organism: Triticum aestivum (assembly GCF_018294505.1). Taxonomy (NCBI): domain Eukaryota; kingdom Viridiplantae; phylum Streptophyta; class Magnoliopsida; order Poales; family Poaceae; genus Triticum; species Triticum aestivum. The sequence goes on along the minus strand of NC_057810.1, from coordinate 604,453,919 downwards.
AAGACTGCTCGCTGGACTCATCATCATTGAAGCCTGGTTCAGGGGCTACTAAGGGAGTCCTGGATAAGGGGGTATCCGGACAGCCAGACTATATGCATCGTCTGAACTATAGAAGCGTCAAGATACAAGACTCAAGACTTCGACTCGTGTCCGGATGGGACTCTCCTTTGCGTGGAAGACAAGCTTGGCGATCCGGATATTATGTTTCCTTCCTTGTAAACCGACTCCATGTAAACCCTAGCTCTCCGGTGTCTATATAAACCGGAGAGCATGGTCCTTACAAGGCTGGTCACAATTACAATCATACCATCATAGGCTAGCTCTTAGGGTTTAGCCCCTACCATCTCGTGGTAGATCTACTCTTGTATTCCACATATCTTCAATATTAATCAAGCAGGAAGTAGGGTTTTACCTCCATCGAGAGGGCCTGAACCTGGGTAAACATTGTGTCCCTTGCTTCCTGTTACCATCAGCCTAAGACGCACAAATCGGGACCCCCCACCCGAGATCCGCCAGTTTTGACACCGACACCCACCATATACCTTCCTCAAAACAGCCACCATACCTACCTATTATGGCATTTCCATAGCCATACCGAGATATATTGCCATGCAACTTTCCACCGTTCCGTTCATATGACACGCATTACTTTTGTCATATTGATTTTTGCTTGATCATGTAGTTGACATTGTATTTGTGGCAAGGCCACCTTCATAATTTTCATACATGTCGCTCTTGATTCATTGCATATCCTGGTACACCGCCGGAGGCATTCATATAGAGTCATATCTTGTTCTAGCTTTGAGTTGTAAATCCATAAAAGTGTGATGATCTTCATTATTAGAGCATTGTCCTAGTGAGGAAAGGATGATAAAGACTATGATTCCCCCACAAGTCGGGATGAGACTTCGGACTTTACAAAAAGAAAAAAAGAAAAAGAAAAAAAGGAGAAAGGCCAAAAAAAGGCCAAAGAAAGAAAAAAAAGGGAGAAAAAAAAGAAAAAAAGAAAATGAGAGAAGGGACAATGCTACTACCTCCTTTTCCACAATTGTGCTTCAAAATAGCACCATGATCTTCATGATAGAGAGTCTCATATGTTGTCACTTTCATATACTAGTGGGAATTTTTCATTATAGAACTTGGCTTGTATATTCCAATGATGGGCTTCCTCAAAATGCCCTAGGTCTTCGTGAGCAAGCAAGTTGGATGCACACCCACTTAGTTTCTTTTGTTGAGCTTTCATATATTTATAGCTCTAGTGCGTCTGTTGCATGGCAATCCCTACTCACTCACATTGATATCTATTAATGGGCATCTCCATAGCCCGTTGATACGCCTAGTTGATGTGAGACTATCTTCTCCTTTTTGTCTTCTCCAAAACCACCATTCTATTCCACATATAGTGCTATGTCCATGGCTCACGCTCATGTATTGCGTGAAAGTTGAAAAAGTTTGAGATTATTAAAGTATGAAACAATTGTTTGGCTTGTCATCGGGGTTGTGCATGATTACTTTGTGTGATGAATATAGAGCATAGCCAGACTATATGATTTTGTAGGGATGAACTTTCTTTAAGCCATGTTATTTTGAGAAGACATGATTGCTTTGATTAGTATCCTTGAAGTGTTACTATTTCTTTTATCAATATGAACTTTTATTTTGAATCATTTGGATCTGAACATTCATGCCACAATAAAGAGAAATTACATTGAGAATCATGCTAGGTAGCATTCCACATCAAAAATTCTGTTTTTATCATTTACCTACTCGAGGCCGAGCAGGAATTAAGCTTGGGGATGCTTGATACGTCTCCAACGTATCTATAATTTTTGATTGTTCCATGCTATTTTATTACTTGTTTTGAATGATTATGGGCTTTATTATACACTTTTATATTACTTTTGGGACTAACCTATTAACCGAAGGCCCAGCCCATATTGTTGTTTTATTGCCTGTTTCAGTATTTCGAAGAAAAGGAATATCAAACGGAGTCCAAACGGAATGAAACCTTCGGCAACGTGATTTTTTGGAAGATTATGATCCAGGAGACTTGGAGTTCACGTCAGAAGAGCCTCGAGGAGGCCACGAGATAGGAGGGCGCGCCCCCCTTACAGGGTGGCGCCCCCCTGCCGTGTGGGCCCCTCAAGCACCCCCCGACCGACTTCTTTCGCCTATATATTCCCTCGTACCCTAAAACCATCGAATATCATGATAGATCAGGAGTTCCGTCGCCCCAAGCCTCTGTAGCCACCAAAAACCTCTCGGGAGCCCTTCCCGGCACCATGCTGGAGGGGGGATCCATCACCGGTGGCCATCTTCATCATCCCGGTGCTCTCCATGACGAGGAGGGAGTAGTTCACCCTCGGGGCTGAGGGTATGTACCAGTAGCTATGTGTTTGATCTCTCTCTCTCTCTCATGTTCTCTCTCGTGTTCCCTCTATGGCACGATCTTGATGTATCCCGAGCTTTGCTATTGTAGTTGGATCTTATGATGTTTCTCCCCCTCTACTCTCTTGTGATGAATTGAGTTTTCCCTTTGAAGTTATCTTATCGGATTGAGTCTTTTATGAGAACACTTGATGTATGTCTTCTCGTGCTTATCTGTGGTGACAATGGGATATCATGTGCCTCTTGATGTATGTTTTGGTGACCAACTTGCGGGTTCCGCCCATGAACCTATGCATAGGGGTTGGCACACGTTCTTGACTCTCCGGTAGAAACTTTGGGACACTCTTTGAAGTACTTTGTGTTCGTTGAATAGATGAATCTGAGATTGTGTGATGCATATCGTATAATCATGCCCACGGATACTTGAGGTGACAATGGAGTATCTAGGTGACATTAGGGTTTTGGTTGATTTGTGTCTTAAGGTGTTATTCTAGTACGAACTCTTTTATAGATCGATCCGAAAGAATAACTTTGAGGTGGTTTTGTACCCTACCTTAATCTCTTCGTTTGTTCTCCGCTATTAGTGTCTTTGGAGTGACTCTTTGTTGCATGTTGAGGGATTGTTATATGATCTATCTATGTTATTATTGTTGAGAGAACTTGCACTAGTGAAAGTATGAACCCTAGGCCTTGTTTCCTATCATTGCAATACCGTTTACGCTCACTTTTATCGCTTGCTACCTTGCTGTTTTTATTATTTCAGATTACAAAAACCTTTATCTACTATCTATTTTGCACTTGTATCACCATCTCTTCGCCGAACTAGTGCACCTATACAATTTACCATTGTATTGGGTGTGTTGGGGACACAAGAGACTCTTTGTTATTTGGTTGCAGGTTGTTTGAGAGAGACCATCTTCATCCTACGCCTCCTACGGATTGATAAACCTTAGGTCAACCACTTGAGGGAAATTTGCTACTGTCCTACAAACCTGTGCACTTGCAGGCCCAACAACGTCTACAAGAAGAAGGTTGTGTAGTAAACATCAGGCCTCCTGGCGCGCCTTGGTGGGTGTTGCCCACCTTGAGGCACCCCCAAGTGCAGCCTTGGCCCACTAGATGTCTTCTGGCCCAAAAAAATCCTCAAAAAGTTTCGCTGTGTTTGGACTCCATTTGATATTGATTTCCTGCGATGTAAAAAAACATGTAGAAAACAACAACTGGCACTGGGCACTATGTCAATAGGTTAGTACCAAAAAATGATATAAAATGACTATAAAATGATTGTAAAACATACAACAATGATAATATAACACCATGGAACAATCAAAAATTATAGATATGTTAGAGATGTATCACCTATCTCAGATTTCATGGCCTCAAGCCATTTATTGGAATCTAGGCTCATCATAGCTTCTTCATAGTTCGTAGGTTCGTCATGGTCTAGTAACATGACTTCTAGAACAGGATTATCGTACCACTCTGGTGTTGATCGTGTTCTGGTTAACCTACGAGGTTTGGTAGTAACTTGATCTGAAGTTTCTCGATCTTCATCATTAGCTTCCTCTCTAGTTGATGTAGGCATCACGAGAACGGATTTCTCTGATGAGCTACTTTCCAAATTGAGAGAAGGTACAATTACTTCATCAAGTTCTACTTTCCTCCCACTCACTTCTTTCGAGAGAAACTCCTTCTCTAGAAAGGTTCCATTCTTGGCAACAAAGATCTTGCCTTTAGATCTGTGGTAGAAGGTGTACCCAATTTTTTCCTTAGGGTATCCTATGAAGATGCACTTCTCCGATTTGGGTTTGAGCTTATCAGGCTCAAGCCTTTTGACATAAGCATCACATCCCCAAACTTTAAGCAGCGACAGCTTAGGTTTATTGCCAAATCACAGTTCATACGGTGTCGTCTCAATGGATTTTGACGGTGCCCTGTTTAATGTGAATGCAGCTGTCTCTAATGCATGACCCCAAAACGATAGTCGTAAATTGGTAAGAGAAATCATAGATCGCACCATATCTAATAAAGTACGGTTTACGATGTTCGGACACACCATTAAGCTATGGTGTTCCACGTGGCGTGAGTTGTGAAACAATTCCACATTGTTTAAATGAAGGCCAAACTCGTAACTCAAATATCTGCTTCTGCGATCAGATCATAGAAAGTTTATTTTCTTGTTACGATGATTCTCCACTTCACTCTGAAATTCTTTGAACTTTTCAAAAAAATTAGACTTGTGTTTCACTAAGTAGATATACCCATATCTACTCAAATCATCTATGAACGTCCGAAAATAACGATACCTGCCACATGCCTCAACACTCATCGGACAACATACATCGGTATGTATTATTTCCAATAAGTCATTGGCTCGCTCCATTGTTCTGGAGAACGGAGTTTTAGTCATCTTGCCCATGAGGCATGGTCCGCAAGTATCAAATGATTCATAATCAAGTGATTCCAAAAGCCCATCTGCATGGAGTTTCTTCATGCGCTTTACACCAATATGACCTAAACGACAATGTCACAAGTATGTTGTGCTATCATTATCAACTATGCATCTTTTGGCATCAATATTATGAATATGTCTATCACTACGATCGAGACTTAGTGAACCATCCACATTGGGTGTATGACCATAGAAGGTTTTATTCATGTAAACACAACAACAATTATTCTCTGTCTTAATTGAATACTCGTATTGCAATAAACACGGTCCTATCTTGTTCATGCTCAACGCAAACACCAAATAACATTTATTTAGGTTCAACTAATCTTGAAAGTATAGGGAGTGTGTATGATCAATCTTGGAACCACTTCCAACACACATAATCACTTCACCCTTAACTAGTCTCCATTTATTCTGCAACTCCTGTTTCGAGTTACTAATCTTAGCAACCGAAGAGGTATCAAATACCTAGGGACTACTACGAGCACTAGTAAGGTACACATCAATAACATGTATATCAAATATACCTTTGTTCACTTTTCTATCCTTCTTATCCGCCAAATATTTGGGGTAGTTCCGCTTCTAGTGACCAGTCCCTTTGCAGTAGAAGCACTCAGTTTCAGGCTTGGGTCCACCTTTGGGCTTCTTCCCGGGAGTGGCAACTTGTTTGCCATTCTTATTGAAGTTTCCTTTCTTTCCCTTACCCTTTTTCTTGAAACTAGTGTTTTTGTTAACCATCAACACTTGATGCTCTTTCTTGATGTCTACCTTCATCGATTTGAGTATCGCGAAGAGCTTGGGAATTCTATTTGTCATCCCTTGCATATTATAGTTCATCATGAAGTTCTAATAGCTTGGTGATAGTGACTAGAGAACTCTACCAATCACTATCTTATCTGGAAGATTAACTCCCACTTGATTCAAGTGATTGTAGTACTCAAACATTCTGAGCACATGCTCACTGGTTGAGCAATTCTCCTCCATCTTGTAGGCAACGTACTTGTCAGAGGTCTCATACCTCTTGACATGGGCATGAGTCTGAAATACTAATTTCAGCTCTTGGAACATCTCATATGCTCCATGGCTTTCAAAACGTTTTTTGAATTCCTGGTTCTAAGCCGTAAAGCATGGCGCACTAAACTATCAAGTAGTCATCATACCGAGCTTGTCAAATGTTCATAACGTATGCATCTACTCCTGCAATAGGTGTGTCAGCTAGCAGTGCATCAAGGACATAATTCTTCTGTGCAACAATGAGGATAATCCTCAAATCACGGACCCAGTCTGCATCATTGCTACTGTCATCTTTCAACTTAGTTTTCTCCATGAACATATCAAAAAATAGGGGAGCTATAAAGACGAGCAATTGATCTATGACATAATTTGCAAATACTATCAGGACTAAGTTCATGATAAATTAAGTTCAATTAATCAAATTACTTAAGAACTCCCACTTAGATAGACATCCCTCAAGTCATCTAAATGATACGTGATCCAAATCAACAAAACCATGTTCGATCATCACGTGAGATGGAGTAGTCATCAATGGTGAAAATTTCTATGTTGATCATATCTACTATGTGATTCACGTTCGACCTTTTAGTCTCCAGTGTTCCGAGGCCATGTATTTACATGCTAGGCTCGTCAAGTATAACCCGAGTATTCCGCATGTGCATAACTGTCTTGCACCCATTGTATGTGAACGTAGAGCCTATCACACCCGATCATCATGTGGTGTCTTAGCACGAAGAACTTTCGCAGCAGTGCATACTCAGGGAGAACACTTTTATCTTGAAATTTAGTGAGAGATCATCTTATAATGCTACCGTTAATCAAAGAAAGATAAGACGCATAAAAGATAAACATCACATGCAATCAAAATATATGACATGATATGGCCATCATCATCTTGTGCTTTTGATCTCCATATCCAAAGCAACGTCATGATCTCCATCATCACCAGCTTGACACCTTGATCTCCATCGTAGCGTCGTGGTCACCTCGCCAACTATTGCTTCTACAACTATCGCTACCACTTAGTGATAAAGTAAAGCAACTACATAGCGTTTGCATTTCATACAATAAAGCGACAACCATAAGGCTCCTACCAGTTGCCGATAACTTTTACAAAACATGATCATCTCGTACAACAACGTATATCACATCATGTCTTGACCATATCACATCACAGCATGCCCTACAAAAACAAGTTAGACGTCCTCTACTTTGTTGTTGCAAGTTTTACGTGGCTACTACGGGCTTCTAGCAAGAACCGTTCTTACCTACTGCACAAAACCACAATGGTGATTTATCAAGTTTGCTGTTTAAACCTTCAACAAGGATCGGCCGCAGTCAAATTCAATTCAACTAAAGTTGGAGAAACGGACACCCGCCAATCACCTTTATGCAAAACTAGTTGCATGTCTGTCGGTGGAACCAGTCTCATGAACATGGTCATGTAAGGTTGGTCCGGGTCGCTTCATCCAACAATACCGCTGAATCAAAATAAGGCATTGGTGGTAATATGACGATCACCAGCCAAAACTCCTTGTGTTCTACTCGTGCATATCATCTACGCATAAACCTGGCTCTGATGCCACTGTTGGGAAACGTAGCATGCAATTTCAAAAAATTCCTACGCTTCACGCAAGATCTATCTAGGAGAGGCATAGCAACAAGGGGGGAGAGTGTGTCTACGTACCCTTGTAGAGCATAAGTGGAAGCGTTTATCACACGGTTGATGTAGTCGTACTCTTCGTGATCCGTTCACGATCCAACCGATTTAGTATCGAACGAACGGCACCTCCGAGTTTAGCACACGTGTGGCTTGATGATGTCTCCTCCTTCTTGATCCAGCAAGCGGGAGAAGAGAAGTAGATGGGATCACAACGAACATGACGGCATGGTGGTGATGGTGGTTGTAACGCCCCAGATGTAACTTTCCATTTTTTGTATCCTTTTGTATCCAACTCTTGCCGTCTCCGGCGCTAAGTTATATTTATTTCTCGGGTTTGGGTCTTTGTCTCCGTGTGTTGTTTTCTTTTTCGTGCATCTCTTATCATGTCATCACGTGCATTGCATTTGCATACATGTTCGTCTCATGCATTCGAGCATTTTCCCCGTTGTCCGTTTTGCATTCCGGCGTTTCGTTCTCCTCCGGTGGTCATTTCTACCTTTCTTTCTCGTGTGGGGTTTAAACATTTCCGGATTGGACCGAGTCTTGCCAAGCGGCCTTGGTTTACTACCGGTAGACCGCCTGTCAAGTTTCGGTTCATTTGGACTTCGTTTGATACTCCAACGGTTAACCGAGGGACCGAAAAGGCCTCGTGTGTGTTGCAGCCCAACACCCCCCAAATTTGGCCCAAAACCCACCAAACTCTGCTCCATGTCCTAGAGCGTTCGATCACGATCGTGTGGGCGAAAACCGCACCTCATTTGGACTCTCCTAGCTCCCTCTATGCCTATATATACACCCCTCCGTTTTCGGATCTCTCCCTCTCCCCGAAACCCTAAAAAAAAAAAGATTTCCTTCCTCCGCCGCCGACGGACGTGTCCGGATCGGACCGGACACCGTCCGCCCCGCCGCCGTCCCGGCCACCGGACGCCGCCCCGCCGGCCGTCGTCCCCGCCTTCGCCGGCGTCGCCTCGGGAGGCGCGCCCCGACCCGGCTGCTACAGTGCCCGAACCCTAGATCTGAGATCTAAACCGAGGGTTGACTTTTTCCCTCTCCCTCTAATTTTTATGCATTCTTTGACTGCTTGTATCTCCGCAACCGAAACTCCGTTTTGGGCATATAATATATCAAAATCTTCGTCTCGACATGTACATCATTTCATTCCATTGCATAATTTGCATTTGAGGTCATCTTGATACCCAAAATGCTGTGAGAAGGAGGCTTCGTGAGTTAAATTGCAGATCCGTTAGTTCATCATGCACTTTTGTCATTTTTGCTATATTTAATTCGTGCATGATATGCCTGTGCCCCTTTGGGATGTTTTGTGAAGCATTTTGTCTTCTTTCCAGAGGTGCCACCCATGCATTTTTAGGATGTGTGTGTTGTCTTGTGCAAGCTTGCGAAGAGAGGTACCTGAGATTGCAGATTTCAGGGACTTAGTGATTTTCACTAAGTCTGGGATATTTTAGTTCATGATGCCATATGTCCAGCTTGTTTCCTAGTGATCCGTGCCTCTTTTGAGGATGATCAGTAAGGGAGTTTTGATATTTATGTCATGCTCTATCCATCCATGTCTTTGTTGGCATTTGTGGAGTGCTCTAGGTTGACTCAATCGAGCTCAACTTTTGCTTCGTTGTTAATCTGGGCAGATCGTCAACTTGTTTGCGATTTCGCCGATGCTACCGTTAGTGTTCCATGCATGCTATGCCTTTGTTCTTGCCATGTGTAGCTAGCACTTTGTGCCTTCTTGCTGGTTATATGCTTTCCTTGCCATGACTTGCACCGTAGTGAGTGCATCGAGCTCGTTTACATGCCTTCGTGAGTTAAATTTCAGCATGTCTCAGTTTTCACTAAGTCTGAAAACTGATTGTGTTCGAGCGATGTTCGTGAGCTCGGTAGAGTATTTTGTGAACCCTTTTGGCCCCAGGTCACTTTGGGTGTTTTATTAAGCTTGTTGAGTAGCTCCATGCCATGTTCTTACTTGTCATGTTCAGGTTTCCTATCATGTTGTTTTGCTGCTCCGAAGAGAGCATCGTGATCTGAAATTTCAGACTAGTGTTAATTTCACTAAGTCTGAAATCTGTTTTGCATTTGCGTTTTAGCCATGCTTGTTTGAACCTCTTAATGGATGAATTTGCCTATGGCTCAGTGCTAGTGTTTTGTCAACCATCTTGTGTACATCACTGCCATGTATTTTGTTTTCATGTTTGGTGGCTGTAGCATGTTCATTTCGTTGCATTTAGATGCCTACTTGCTGCAAATCGCAGACCGGTGTCATATCTTAAAACGCTCGCCATTTCCAAACCGTAGCTCCGATTCCAATGATCTTTATATCGTTTTCAAGCGATTTCATCCCCTCTATCCAGTGGCACACTTGGTTTTCCAAGTTGATGCCAGGTTCATGCATTTTCCTGTCATATCTTGCATTTTGCATCCCGCATCGCATCCTGCATAGTATATCGTCGTTTCATCATATTGCTTGGTCTTGCCCGTGCTTGATTGTACCCTTGTTGCTTGTTTTCTTGTTGGGTAGAGCCGGGAGACGAGTTCGCTACCGAGGAGCCCGTTGAGTTTGCTTGCGTGGATCCAGTCAACTCTGACAACTGTGCAGGCAAGATGATCATACCCTCGAAATCACTACTATCTTTGCTATGCTAGTTTGCTCGCTCTTTTGCTTTGCCACTGCTACGATGCCTACCTTTTGCTTGTAAGCCTCCCAATTGCCATGTGATCCCCTAACCCACCATTGTCCTAGCAAACCGTTGATTGGCTATGTTACCGCTTTGCTCAGCCCTTCTTATAGCGTTGTTAGTTGCAGGTGGAAGATTGGAGTCGTTCCTTGTTGGAACTTTTATTTACTTGTTGGGATATCACAATATACCTTTACTTAATTAATGCATCTATATACTTGGTAAAGGGTGGAAGGCTCGGCCTTATGCCTGGTGTTTTGTTCCACTCTTGCCGCCCTAGTTTCCGTCATATCGGTGTTATGTTCCCGGATTTTGCGTTCCTTACACGGTTGGGCTATTATGGGAACCCCTTGACAGTTCGTCTTAAGTAAAGCTCTTCCAGGAATGCCCAACATTGGTTTTACCATTTGCCACCTAGCCTTTTCTTTCCCTTGGGTTCTGCAGACTCAAGGGTCATCATTATTTTACCCCCTGGGCCAGTGCTCCTCTGAGTGTTGGTCCACCTGTCAGCTACCGGTGGCTACCAGGGGCAACTCTGGGCTGGCCTACCCGTACCTAGGACAATCTGAGTGTGCCCTGAGAAAGAGATATGTGCAGCTCCTATCGGGATTTGTCGGCACATTCGGGCGGTGTTGCTGGTTTAGTTTTACCCTGTCGAAATGTCTTGTTGTACCGGGATACCGAGTCTGATCGGAATGTCTCGGGTGGAGGTCTATTCCTTCGTTGACCGTGAGAGCTTGTCATGGGCTAAGTTGGGACTCCCCTGCAGGGATTGAACTTTCGAAAGCCGTGCCCGCGGTTATGGGCAGATGGGAATTTGTTAATGTCCGGTTGTAGATTACTTGAACTAAACTTAATTAAAATGAATCAACTGTGTGTGTTACCGTGATGGCCCCTTCTCGGCGGAGTCCGGGAAGTGGACACGGTGTTGGAGTTATGCGTGCGCAGGATGTTCCTTTAGCTTCTCGCTCGTGCTTCGCCTTCTCTTCTCGCTCTCTTTTGCGTATAAGTTAGCCACCGCATATGCTAGTCGCTTGCTGCAGCTCCACATATATTTGCCTTATCCATTCCTATGAGCTTAAATAGTTTTGATCGCGAGGGTGCGAGATTGCTGAGTCCCTGTGGCTCACAGATACTACAACTCCAGATGCAGGTCCAGGTGATTCCGCTCCAGGTGACGAGTACGAGCTCAAGTGGGAGTTCGACGAGGACTCTCAGCGTTATTATGTTTCCTTTCCCGATGATCAGTAGTGGTGCCTAGTTGGGGATCGATTCAGGACCTTGTCGCATGTTGGGTTCTTTTCTATTTTGGCGCCGTAGTCGGGCCATGAGTGTTTGTTTGATGGATGTTATTTATGTACTCTGATGTGACGTGGCGAGTGTAAGCCAACTATGTTATCTCCCCCTTTTATTATATATTACATGGGATGTTGTAATGATTGCCTGACTTGCGACATTGCTTTCAATGCGGTTATGCCTCTAAGTCGTGCCTCGACACGTGGGAGCTATAGCCGCATCGAGGGCGTTACAAGTTGGTATCAGAGCCATCCCCGACCTTAGGAGCCCCATTGCTTGATCGTTTTTAGCAGCCGAGTTGTGTCTAGAAAAATGTTTTGAGTCCTTAGGAATTATATTTCGGAGAGCTTAGGAATTCTTTTACTTCCCAGTCTCCTCATCGCTCTGGTAAGGCATCCTGGCGTAGAGTTTTGACTCTTCTCTTCTCAAATTTCACTAAAAAATTTTTTAGGTTCACGCGAGTATCTTGGTTTTGTTCCGATGGTTTTGTGACGAGAACATTGTTCTTGGTGCCTCCTGTCTTTAGGGGTTGTGGCAGTGTCCCGGGGAGTTGAGCTCCGAGGTGTTGTCGTCACAATTTTATCGTTGCAATTCTGGTATACTTGAGATATGTTCGCCGACATCGAAAATCTCTTTTATGCAGTTCGTTGGTGAGATAACCTCGACGCCACCCAGTACTGGGGCGGGAGTTCGGGAGTATCGCCATAACTTGTATAACGGATGCTTTTCGAAGGTTGAGGTAGATGGTTTCCGAAGTTTTCCTGGTTATGTGTTGAAGGATGGATACAGCTGGATGTAGGGTTTGCTAGTTTGGGTGAGATATTGTGCTTCCCCTGTATCCCCAACACCTGATTGCATAACCGGAAAGGTTCGGGAGTTTCATAGGTGGGAAATCTAGTAGCTCTAGTTCTTCTTCCACGGATATTGGTTTGAGATTGGGATTTCTTACCGATTATTCGTTCTTGATCCGTACCTTGTTGATTTACCGCACCGTCAACTTCGAGGACATTGAGCTCCAAGAAGATCTCTCCTATCGTGAGCACCCAGTTGCTATTCTTGAAGAGACTGAACGCAAAACTCGCAACAAGTCAATCAAATTTCTCAAAGTCAAGTGGTCACACCATTCCGACCGTGAAGCTACCTGGGAACGCGAGGATCACCTCCGTTCTGAGTACCCGGAGTTCTTTCAGTCCTAGATCTCGGGACGAGATCTTTTCGTAGTGGTGGAGTGTTGTAACGCCCCAGATATACTTTCCATTTTTTGTATCCAACTCTTGCCGTCTCCGGCGCTAAGTTATATTTATTTCTCGGGTTTGGGTCTTTGTCTCCGTGTGTTGTTTTCTTTTTCGTGCATCTCTTATCATGTCATCACGTGCATTGCATTTGCATACATGTTCGTCTCATGCATTCGAGCATTTTCCCCGTTGTCCGTTTTGCATTCCGGCGTTTCGTTCTCCTCCGGTGGTCATTTCTACCTTTCTTTCTCGTGTGGGGTTTAAACATTTCCGGATTGGACCGAGTCTTGCCAAGCGGCCTTGGTTTACTACCGGTAGACCGCCTGTCAAGTTTCGGTTCATTTGGACTTCGTTTGATACTCCAACGGTTAACCGAGGGACCGAAAAGGCCTCGTGTGTGTTGCAGCCCAACACCCCCCAAATTTGGCCCAAAACCCACCAAACTCTGCTCCATGTCCTAGAGCGTTCGATCACGATCGTGTGGGCGAAAACCGCACCTCATTTGGACTCTCCTAGCTCCCTCTATGCCTATATATACACCCCTCCGTTTTCGGATCTCTCCCTCTCCCCGAAACCCTAAAAAAAACAGATCAACCCCGCCACCGACGGACGTGTCCGGATCCGACCGGACAACGTCCGCCCCGCCGCCGCAGCGAGTCCCGCGCCGCCACGTGGCCGAGGCCCACATCGCCGCCGCCGAGGCCCGGGAGCCCGAGGCCGGCCCCCGCGGCCCGGCTCCGCGCCGCCGCTCTCCGCGCCCGTCCCCGACGCCTGCGCCGCCTCCTTCCCCGACGCCGGTGACCGGCGCCGCCGCGGGCCGCCTCCCCGCCGCCGCTCGCCTCCCCGGTCCGGCAGCGCCCCGCCGCGCCGTCCGCGCCATCCCCGACGCCGGCCGACCCCGCCGCCGTCCGCGCCGCCCGCCTCCTCACCGGCCCCGCCGCCCTCTCCCTCCCGGCCGGCGAGCCCCTCCTCCGCGCCAAGTCCGACGCCGGCGAGCTCCAGATCGGGCCGGCGAACCTCGGGAGTCGCGCCACTGCTACAGTGCGGCTGGATCTAGATCTAGGTTGACTTCTCTCCCCCGAAACCCTAATTTTCGTGCTATCTTTGACTGCTTGTATCTCCGCAACCGTAGCTCCGTTTTGGGCGTATGATATATCAAAATCTTCGTCTCGACATGTACATCATTTCATTCCATTGCATCATTTGCATTTGAGGTCATCTTGATACCCAAAATGCTGTTAGAAGGAGGCTTCGTGAGTTAAATTGCAGATCCGTTAGTTCATCATGCACTTTTGTCATTTTTGCTATATTTAATTCGTGCATGATATGCCTGTGCCCCTTTGGGATGTATTGTGAAGCATTTTGTCTTCTTTCCAGAGGTGCCACCCATGCATTTTTAGGATGTGTGTGTTGTCTTGTGCAAGCTTGCGAAGAGAGGTACCTGAGAATGCAGATTTCAGAGACTTAGTGATTTTCACTAAGTCTGGGATATTTTAGTTCATGATGCTATATGTCCAGCTTGTTTCCTAGTGATCCGTGCCTCTTTTGAGGATGATCAGTAAGGGAGTTTTGATATTTATGTCATGCTCTATCCATCCATGTCTTTGTTGGCATTTGTGGAGTGCTTTAGGTTGACTCAATCGAGCTCAACTTTTGCTTCGTTGTTAATCTGGGCAGATCGTTAACTTGTTTGCGATTTCGCCGATGCTACCGTTAGTGTTCCATGCATGTTATGCCTTCGTTCTTGCCATGTGTAGCTAGCACTTTGTGCCTTCTTGCTGGTTATATGCTTTCCTTGCCATGACTTGCACCGTAGTGAGTGCATCGAGCTCGTTTACATGCCTTCGGGAGTTAAATTTCAGCATGTCTCAGTTTTCACTAAGTCTGAAAACTGATTGTGTTCGAGCGATGTTCGTGAGCTCGGTAGAGTATTTTGTGAACCCTTTTGGCCCCAGGTCACTTTGGGTGTTTTATTAAGCTTGTTGAGTAGCTCCATGCCATGTTCTTACTTGTCATGTTCAGGTTTCCTATCATGTTGTTTTGCTGCTCCGAAGAGGGCTTCGTGATCTGAAATTTCAGACTAGTGTTAATTTCACTAAGTCTGAAATCTGTTTTGCATTTGCGTTTTAGCCATGTTTGTTTGAACCTCTTAATGGATGAATTTGCCTATGGCTCAGTGCTAGTGTTTTGTCAACCATCTTGTGTACATCACT
>NC_057810.1:604435466-604436790 GCF_018294505.1 Triticum aestivum | reverse complement strand
TGTGATCTCCTTCGGCATGAAGTGGGAGGATTGTCTTCCTTATGCTGAATTCTCATACAACAACAGCTTTCAAGCAAGTTCGGGCAAGGCCCCCTTTGAAATTCTGTATGGCAGGAAGTGCCGTACCCCTCTCAACTGGTCCGAAACCGGTGAACGTCAGCTGCTGGGTAATGACTTAATCACAGAAGCAGAAGACATGTGCAAAGTCATTCGTGATAACCTCAAAGCAGCTCAATCCCGCCAGAAGTGCTACTATGATAGTAAGCACCGTGAATTGGTTTTCGAGATCGGAGATCATGTTTACCTCCGCGTCTCTCCCATGAAAGGTACTCGTCGCTTCGGTATCAAAGGGAAGCTTGCCCCTAGATACGTGGGACCTTTCAAGATTGTCAGCAAGAGAGGCGACCTCGCCTATCAACTCGAGCTTCCTTCAAACTTTGCAAATGTTCATGATGTGTTCCACGTCTCTCAGCTTCGAAAGTGCTTCAAGACTCCTGACCGCACCGTCAACTTCGAGGACTTTGAGCTCCAAGAAGATCTCTCCTATCGTGAGCACCCAGTTGCTATTCTTGAAGAGACTGAACGCAAAACTCGCAACAAGTCAATCAAATTTCTCAAAGTCAAGTGGTCACACCATTCCGACCGTGAAGCTACCTGGGAACGCGAGGATCACCTCCGTTCTGAGTACCCGGAGTTCTTTCAGTCCTAGATCTCGGGACAAGATCTTTTCGTAGTGGTGGAGTGTTGTAACGCCCCAGATGTAACTTTCCATTTTTTGTATCCTTTTGTATCCAACTCTTGCCGTCTCCGGCGCTAAGTTATATTTATTTCTCGGGTTTGGGTCTTTGTCTCCGTGTGTTGTTTTCTTTTTCGTGCATCTCTTATCATGTCATCACGTGCATTGCATTTGCATACATGTTCGTCTCATGCATTCGAGCATTTTCCCCGTTGTCCGTTTTGCATTCCGGCGTTTCGTTCTCCTCCGGTGGTCATTTCTACCTTTCTTTCTCGTGTGGGGTTTAAACATTTCCGGATTGGACCGAGTCTTGCCAAGCGGCCTTGGTTTACTACCGGTAGACCGCCTGTCAAGTTTCGGTTCATTTGGACTTCGTTTGATACTCCAACGGTTAACCGAGGGACCGAAAAGGCCTCGTGTGTGTTGCAGCCCAACACCCCCCAAATTTGGCCCAAAACCCACCAAACTCTGCTCCATGTCCTAGAGCGTTCGATCACGATCGTGTGGGCGAAAACCGCACCTCATTTGGACTCTCCTAGCTCCCTCTATGCCTATATATACACCCCTCCGTTTTCGGATCTCTCCCTC